>NW_027632908.1:356523-518532 GCF_902686455.1 Sciurus vulgaris | reverse complement strand
CCAACTTCCATCTTCTTGCCAAGACTCCAGGTCCTTTTTTAATGCACTAACCAGCAACGGTGAGGAGTAGAATTCGTGTTGCTGGGTTGACTTTCCCACCAGAAAGCCTATTGCTTTCTGTGATGCCTGAAATAATATGGCTGTGACGTTCATGAGTGTCATGCTCGCCTGTAAGAGTCAGACAGAGCGGAACTCTAAACAGTAAGCATGGCAAAGAGTGATCGACCAGGGCCATGCTAAGGTAAAGCAGCTTGTTCATGACTCTGTCCACTGTCTCCTGACCTAGACAGTTAAGGCACATCTACTTCAGGAAGGAGCAGGATCTTGTTTGTAGGAGAGCATTTGGGAGACACATGATCATAGTGCACTGGTACTCTTGGAACTGACAAGAAATCTCACATGGAGTCTGATTCCCCATCAATACCGTGATCACGGGAATCCGTGGTAGGGGTGTGTTCCCAGTGTGATGAGCCCTTGAGACTCCCGCTTCCTCTCAGGTCCACTAATGAGGCCTCTCTGAATGGGTTACAGCCATGCCTGCCTTCCCTCGGAGCACCCTTCATTTCACTTCTCCAGCTGTGGGTGTGCAGTCTCCGGAAACCCATGGGTGCACCCGGGGGAGCGTACCAGGGAGACCTGCTCCCTCTGTGTGGAGTCTCACTTGTTGGGAAAGGAGATTTCCAGTCACAACCTAACTTAAACTTGGCTTTGCTACAGGGACATAATCAGAAGGGGCGGTGAATGCAAGCCCATTTCTCTCTGTCCCCTTTGGTTCCAGATAAATGCTCTTAATATGCATTTCCTGAAAAGTTGTCCCAGTCAGACAACCTTTCAGTCATATCAATCAGAAACCCTCTGCCCCCTCCTTTTCCCCAGAGGTCTCCTCCCAGGACGCAGGACCTCAGCGAACCCTGGGCAGAAGCAGAACCAGAGGTGGGGGTTTGTCTGAGTTTGAACTGTCTTTTGGCTGTTCCAGGAGTCCCATGTCCCGGCCAGGACGCTTTCTCTTTAATGGATAGTTGGAAAGGAGCTCGTTGGCGTTCATTGTGTGCATCCGATCTGTCTTAAATTTTGGAGAGACCATCTTTTTAAAGCTCTCAGGTATCACAGTTTGATGTTGTGGATTTCAGCCTGTGTTTTGATTCTTCCTGACACGTGTATTGATAAGCTCTGCAGTGTGGGGCCTGTGTGCTCCTCTGAGGCTGGGGTGTGGGAGTTCCTCCTCTCTGTTGAATTAATGGCATCATATTGTTGTCATTACAGTGAGTTCAGGTCTGATGTGGGTTTGCTGTGTTACCCTCTGTTGCCAGTCAGTGTTGCAAAGCACACTGCTTTTGTATAAGGCCATCAGTTGCCCTGAGAGTGGCCAAGGACATAGGATCATCAAATTCACTTCCAGAGAAGGCTGCCAGAGTATCAGTTCCATGTGCCAAACTAGCAATGCCTTCAAGAGCAGAGCATGATTATTTTCCTAACTAACGCCAACATGCTCTGATTTAATAATAGTTTTACCATGAAATAGAATTGTGGTAATTTCCAAGTTAGTACATCTCATTAATGAGATGTACTAACCATCATTGCAATACTGTGAAATGCCTTTGTGTTACAAACCACATTCTAAATTACTTTAATTTTTTTTTTTTTTTTTTAATACAAGGCAGAAAAGCTTTTCCAACTATCCTTCTGGAGGTGAAATATCTGTGCTTTGGGAAGGTCCTGATGACTTTTCCAGGTGACAGACCTTGATTGCACAGACATAGTAATGATATTTTCTTCTCATATTTGTGTGTCCTCAAAACATTAGCTTTCAAAATGACACTCACCACTATACCGCCGAATATTCTGAGTTGTTTCGCCAGGACCTGGAAAGACGATTTCAGCAGGAGTCAAGGATCTTGACTCCGAGTCTTCGAGTCTTTGCTCTAGGGTTGTAGGACCCTAACTGAGGTGTGCAGTTCCAGCCTCTTTATCTATAAAACAAGTAGATCATTCATTTTTTTAGTATCTAGTATGTGACAAAACTATCATAGGCATTAGAAACCAGCAACAAATGAAAGTAGACAAGATTCCTAATCTCCAGGAGATTATAATCCAGTGGAAAAGTTGGCAAACATGCTGATGAATAAATCAAATGATAAAATAAATGAGAGATAAATTGACAATGCAAACGCAACTGGGTAAGATTGTCTAGGTAGCCTGGTGGCAGTGGTTTGGGAGAAAAGTCTGTTAGGATGGCAACTTTCAAATTGCAATTTGAGTAATGAGAAAATTCAGTTGTAGAAATCTTGAAGTGAATCCCTCCCAGGCAGAGGAACAGCAGAGCGTCCCCTGAGCTGGGGATGAGTTTACTTCCTAAACCATCTTCGGCATACCTCTCAGGACGTCTGCTCTGGTCATTTCAGACCTGTTCCTCACAGGTGGTTTCCCAGGCTTGCTATTATCATGGGCTGGGCTTGGTCTAGTCTGTGCTCATCAAACTAACTGGCCATCAATTCAATGCAGGTCATTAATTGTGCATGTGACCTTCTCCTCCCCCAGATGCCTGAGGTTCGTTTCCACTGTTCCCAACCTAACACACCCCTTCTCCTGGCCAGTGTCCCAGTGTGACTTGCCAGTTGATTTGAAATCACAGAGGAATTAGAAAACCCTGCTTCTCCTACCTCATTGTCGACCTGAATCTAGGAACCCTCCCAGCACCAACAATTGCCTGGATTAATAATAATAATTAATTATCTGATTAATTAGATAATTAATTGTTAATTAATTAACAATAATTAATTGTTCAATTTAGATTTCATCATTCATTTAGGGTTTTCTGCAGGGTATGGAGATGAAAGCCCTCAACACTAATACTCAGTGTTGGTAACATTGGTATTGATACAGGTCACTAGAACAGAGCAGGCCCTGATGTGGAAGGAGTAAGTTAGGCGACGATGGGTCCAGCTAGCATCTGAACGTGGATCAATCAATGGAAATCCCCCAGCCCAACTTAGCGTACCCCTTGATAGTTAGCAAGAGAGTGGGAGACTGAATGGTCACTCTAGAACCGGTGCTGGCAGATGAGCCTCCTTCACTACAGTTCCATGATTCAAAACAATGCTTTGGCAGCGCCATGACCCCCATATTGGTTTCATCTCACTGGATGACCCTGAAAGTTGCTAGTTTATGGTTATGTACTTTTCCTATTATAGCTCTTGGGCCAAAGAAGCTTGTTGGAGGGGTTTCCAAATTTTGCCACAATCCTAAAATCATACTTGTCTTTGTAAGTTATGAATCTAAAATAAGATCAGTGTTCAGTTGAAAATTTAAGTACCACACAGCTATCCCAGGCAGTTAATAGTTAATATTTAGGGCTTTTTTTTTTTTTTTTTTTACAGTATGTGATCATTGTGGTATTTAGTTTTTTAAACAAGCTTTATAGGTTGACTATCTCTCACCTGAACTACTTGTATTTCAGACTTCAAATCCTTTTTTTAAATATTGGAATATTTTTTTTTATTGTAAACAAATGGGATACATGTTGTTTCTCTGTTTGTACATGCCTTTACCTGAGATAATTTGTGGGTAGGATCCAAGTTTGAACACTAAATCTAGTTATGTTTCATGTGTACTCTCTACACTAGCCTGATAGTAATTTTTATATATTATTTTTAATAATTTTTATTTGTTCTTTTTAGTTAAATATGACAATAGAATGCATTTTTGGCAAATTGTACATATATACAGTATAACTTACTTTAATTAGGATCCTGTTTTTGTGGTTGTACATGATGTGAGTTACCCTGGTCTCATATTCAAATACAAGGCTAGGAAACTTATACCTGATTAATTCTACTGTCCTTCCTAATTCCCCTTCCTCTCCCTTCCCTTCATTCCACTTTGTCTAATCCAATAGACTTCTATTCTTCCCCTCCCCACCCTCTCTTGTTTGGGGTTAGCATCCACATATCGAAGAGAATATTTGGCCTTTGGTTTTTGAAGATTGGCTTTTTTCACTTAGCCTTATAGCCTCCAATTCCATCCATTTACCAGTAAATGTCATAATTTCATTCTTCTTTATGGCTGAGTAATATTCCAATGTGTATATGTACCACATTCATTCTCTTTATCCATTCATCTGTTGAAGGACACCCAGGTTGTTTCCATAGCTTGGTTATTGTAAGTTGAGCTGATGTAAACATTGCTATGGCTGTGTCTCTGGAGTATGCCGATTTTAAGTCCTTTGCATATAGATCAAGGAATGGGATAACTGGATCAAATGATGGTTCCATTCCAAGTTTTCTAAGCAATCTTCATACTACTTTCCATAGTGATTGCACCAATTCGCAGACCCACCAACAATGCATGAGTGTGCCTTTCTCCCCACATCCTCACCAACATTTACTGTTACTTTTATTGTTGATAATTGCCATTCTGACTGAAGGAAGATGGAGTCTCAGTGTAGTTTAATTTGCATTTCTCTAATTGCTAGTGCAAGTTGTCACTTCAAGTCAAGAGTGAGATTTCAACTTGTAGTGTCATGTCAGTGCTCAAAATGTTTTGGCTTTTGTATCATTTTTAGATTTCAGATTTTCGTATTAGGAATAATCAACCTCCCTACTGCCCTACCTAGAATAATAATCTTATCCTTGCTCTCTCCTCCCTTATGCTAATTTATTTGGATTTCTTGAATTTATTGCCACTTGGCAGGTTACACATTGATTTTAACTATGGTCTGTCTTACTCCAAGGAGGATAAAATTCTGAATGCAAGAATTTTACTTTGCTCACTGCTGCGTTATCTGAGTCTAGACACATATTTGACATATGGTTGGTGCTCAACCAATCTTCTTGTTTATTAAAACCAGCATCGTCACAGTCTATTGCACTATGCTAAGATGAGGCTGAGGTGGAGATGCACAGGTGGCTCCATGGCTGGGATAATCAACACTGTACAGACAATACTTATGTCTTTCAACATACTCATAGTTATAGAATGAGCTTTAAAAATGGAGCACTATTTTCATTTTGTAAAAATAACATCTTTCTTATGTACCTGGTTTCATCTGTGTATCTCTCCATCTGTCTACCTGTGTATCATATGACATCATAAGACCTAATCTAAGATGATTCAAGATGGTGGGGTAGAGGGTGGCTAGGTAGGTCCAGTTGCTCAGTGACTCAGGATTCAATCAGCAGGAGTAATGCTTCTCAGTGAGGCAAATGAAAGAGGAAATTTACCGAAACCAATACTGGTAAGTCAGACACTCTTAGAGACTCAGATATTTGTGTGCCTCAAACAAAGGACAGGAAAGAGTACACTGAAGCAAGCAAGATGTGCAGCAGTGGACCTGGTGCTGGTTTAACCCAGAGTGGGGAGGGAACACAGAGAAACACAGTGGACAGATTTGACGAGCAAAGACTGAGAACAGTAAAGCAGTCTGAACTTAGTTGATCCCGTGGCTGCACACTGATGAGTTGTTTGAAAAGTACTCTGTTTCTCATCTGGCAAGGGGAGAGCAAAGGACAGAGCCATCTTGAGGAGGGCATCCTGCAGCTTGCTGCAGTGGGAGTCAGGAGGTCTTAGGAACCATTGCCATTCTGTCCTGGCAAGTGCCTAGCACGTGACCGAGGTACAGAACATGAGTGAATCAGGCACAGAGAAGATTGTACCCTCAGGGATTCAAGTCAGAGATATGAAGACGGTTGAAACTCACTTTATCTCTTTTATCTTTTTCTTTATCCTTGTCTCTCTAAGGGTACATAGCCAAATGGAAATGGAAATGACTGTCAGACATAGTAGTGACCATCCATCCTCATTGACAGTTTTGACCACCTCAGTGGAGAAATTCTTTAAGATTTCATTAATAATTGTGGATACAACACACACAACACACCACACACTTTTTCTTTCTTTTTCATTTTAAACATTTTTAAATGATTGGGGTTGTTTTTTGCCTTGTCTTTCGAGGGTTAGGGGTTTTTTGTTGTTTGTTTATTTTAGTTTGGTTTGGATTTCTTTATTCTTTTGTTTTTCTCCCTCTAATAACAAAATTCTCTCTCTCTCCTTACTTTTTTTTCTCCTTTTAGTTTATAGTCATCCCTTACTACATCTATTCTCTCTTCTCTAGGTTGATATTTTGAACATTAGAAACTTCTTTTACCTTGCTATCACATGTCTTTTTTTAATGAACTGTATTTTACCATTTTCTAGAATGATTTGGCTTACATAACTCCTATCTCCACCATTGTGTTATTTATAGTATTAGCACTGTAAGTGCATAGTGAACACCTGCTGTTTACTTTACTGCTAGATCATGTTCGTGGCTATTTATTGTTTTGCTGTTGGAAAGTGTGGACCCCCATTTCTATTTTTGTAGTATTATGTGGTGTAGATGTCATAGTAGGCACTACCCAGTGCCTATTGCAAAGCTGTATAGCATTTGCATCTGTTGTTGTAGTTGCTTATTTTAACTTTTTTTTTTAATGAGGTGCTGAGTATCTACAAGGACACTGCAAGCTCACAGGGTAGAGATTCTGCTGCCAAGCTAAACCAAGAGAAGGGACAGTGCACCTTGCTTCACACACAAACTGATCATGCTCATCTTCAATAATACTTCAATATGAAGAATAAAATAGATGAAACCCCATAAAAAGGAGAAGTCCCTAGGCAGGAACAGCTATGGGAACCCTCAGGTCTCACTCATGGACATCGATTCCTGCAGCAAAATCAGAAAGAATTAGCACAAAGGCTGGGGGTGCAGAACTTATAAATAGTCAAAATCTAAATAACTCCCAAATGATATTAGAACACACAGTTGGTAACTGAAGAAGGGTAGTCACAGAGGGTGTGCCCCATATATGCCACATGATTATTTTGACACAATTGCAACACCCACAAAGAAGACACCACTCTACTGAGACCTAGAAAACTGGAATTCTCAAGATCTGAGACACTATATACTGTATCAAAATATACTCTTCAGCACCAAAGAACTACTGGGAAAATACACTACAAAAGTTACTTGGAAATATTTTGAAAAATTTAGAACAACCTCATATCAGAACACTTTGACTAGAGAAGGCTGTAACCTATGAAGACCCACATGTAAGAATGGAAGAGAAAATCATGCAACAGGTACATAAAGCCAAATGCAGGAATGCAAGAAACATGAAAAAGGAAGGTAACATACAACTCCCTAAAATTCATAATTTACCACTAATTGACTCCAAAGACAATGATGTCAATGAAACACCAGATAAAGAGTTCAAAAGAATGATTATAAAAATAATAATACAATTCAAGAGAACATAGATACAACTGATTAAATTAAGAAAATCAGTACTGGATATGAATGAGAAATTAAATAAGAATATAGAGATATTGAAAAGTACCAAACAGAAATCTTGAGAAATGAAAAACATAGTAAATTGAATAAAATATTCAGTTGAAATTCTCTTTAACAGAATGACCATGCTGGAAGACAGAATCTCAGAGCTGGAAGACAAAATGGCTAGCCTTGAACATCAAAAAAACATTAAAGAACCTAAGTAACAATGACCAGAAATACGAGAAATTTGGCACTATATTAAGAGACAAAATTTAAGAACTGTTGGTATTAAAGGTGTTGGTGAGATGCAGGCTAATCACAAGAATAACCTCTTTAAGGAAATAATAATAATATTTTCCAAACCTTGAGAATGAGATGGATTTCTCGATACAGGAACATTCAGAACCACAAGTAGAAAAGAACTTATCCAAACACATTATAATTAACATGCCTAATGGTTGAGAATAAATATGGAAATTTAAAGCCTCAAGAGAAAAACATCAGGTAATATTGAGAAAAAAACAAATCAGAATCACTTTTGCTTTGTCAGAACAAAATTTAAATTCCAGGAGACCTTGAAACGATGTGTTTCAAAGCTTAAAAAAAACTGTCAACCAAAATTTCTATATCTGGGAAAATTATATTTCAAAATTGAAAAAAAAAAAGTGAAGGTAGTAAGAAATCAGATTTCTGATTATTAAGCCAGCACTATAGAAATAACTGAAAGAAATACTACACTGAGAAGAACTAGAAGACAAGCCCAGAGCTCACAAAGGGACATATGTCATTTGAAGAGGAACTGAGCAAAAGAGAAAGTGGACTAAATTAAACCTTAGAAATCAATCAAAATGTCAGAAATTAATGAATATTATAGCACTTTATGTGAATGGTCTCAAATCTCCAATTAAAACACTTAAATTGGCAGAATAGATTTAAAAACAAGAACCAACTATATGTTCTTTAAAAGAGAGTTTATCCTACAGGTAAAGTCAGTCACAGGCTGAGAGTGAAAACATGGAACTTGATATTCCATGCAAATGACCCTCAAAATAGGAGTAGTTACTCCTCTCATATCCAACAAAGAAGATATCAAGCCAAAATTAATCAACAGAGACAAAGAAAGGTACTTCATACTGATTAACAGAACAATCTAATAAGACAAATATAATGGTAGTAAATAATAAATGCCTTAAATGATGCGGCATGTGATTACATAGAAGAAACACTACCCAAAGTCAGAGCAATTAGTCATGGAAAGGAAACAAAAAGGATAGATATAGGAAAATAAGTAGTTAAATTATCACTGTTTGCAAATATGATCATATACTAGAAAGTTCAAAATTCCACAAGAAGATTGATAGACCTAATAAACCATTCAGCAAAGTAGCAGGTTACAAATCAACAACAAAAAATCAATAGCTTTCTTATGCACTGAAAATTAAATATGTTGAGAAAGAAATGAGGAAAACAATCCCACTTACCATAACATCTAGGAATAAATGCCAAAAAGCTCAAAGGAATAACTCTAATCAAGCAGCCAAAAGACCTCTGAAAAAAAATTACTGAACACTGAAGTAAAAATTAGGAAGACACAATAAGATGGAGAGCCCCCTATGTTCATCAATGGCAGCTTAATATTTTTAAATGACCATACTACCAAATCAACGTAAATTTTAATGTAGTCTACATTAAAATGCCAATGACAATATTCACGAGATTTGAAAAAGAGTCCTGACATTCATTTGGAAGAATAAAAGTCCCAGGATAGCCAAAGCCCCTTCTAAGCCAAAAAAAGTAATGCTGGAGGCATCACAATACCTGACTTCAAATTGTTATACAGAGTTATACTAACAAGAACGGCATGGCATGGCCATTTAAAACAGGCACATAGGCCAACGAACAGAGTAGAAGAGACAGAGAAAACTCCACAAAGGACTACACCGATCCTGGACAGTAGTGCCAAAGCTATATTGGAGAAACAGTCTTTTAAACAAATGTGCTGATAAACCCGGTGTCCCTGTGTAGAAGAATGAGACTAGACCCTATTTCTCTCCCTGCACAAAAGTTAACTCCAAATGTAAAAAGACCTAGGAGTGTGTGAAATGTGAACCTACAAAAATGGGGAAAAATCTTTGCTAGCTACTTTTCCATAGAAGGTTAATGTTCAGATATAAAGAACTAAAAAAAATACATTAAAGTGAATACCCAATTAATAAATGAACAAATGAGCTAAAACAGACACTTCTTAAAAGAAGAAATGCAAATATATTAAAAAGTGTCCATTATCTTCAGCAATTAGGAAAATTTAAATCAAACACTACACTGAGATTTCCTCTCAGCCTCGTTATATTGGCAGCCCACAAGATTACAAGCAATACTGAGTGATGGGGTTGGATATGGAGAAAAAGAAAACTTTTACACTGTGGTAGGATTGTAGAACTAGTACACTACTAGGTGGAATCCTTATGGAGGTTCTTCAAAGAGGTAAGGATAATATTGCCTTCTGACCCAGCTATAGTGTTCCTCAGTATTTATACTAAAGATCAAGTCATCATACTATAGCGATACATCATACCTATGTTTACAACAGCACATCCACAATGCCAAACTGTGGAACCAGCCCAGGTGTCTATCAATGGATGAATGGCTGAAGGAAACATGGTACTAATACACAAGAGAGTTTTATTCAGACACAAAGAAGAATGAAATTATGTCATTTGCAGGAAAATGGATGAAACTCAAGAACGTTATGTTTAATGAAATAAGCCAGACTCAGAAAGTCAAGGGTCATGTGTTTTCTCTCATGTGTGGAAGCTAGGGAGAAAAAAGGAAAAGAAATCTGTCAGGGGATCTTGTGAAAACTGAAGAAAGTTCAGGAGATTAGAGGAAAGGGACAATGGGGGAGAGAAGTGGAGGAACAGGGGAGAGAGTGAGGAATGATACTGCCAGATCACAGTGTTGTATGATGTGCATGTACAGGTATGTAACAACAAACCCCAGGATATATATAATTATAATACACAAATTAAAAAATACAAAAAAAAATAAGTTGCAATGTGGCAGCCTTCCCAAGGAACAGAACTTCTTGCCCAAATATCAGCATCAGGGTAAATCTGATCATCCAATTGTTTTCTGCTGAGCTCAGATTAAACAAAAAGCTAAGAGGACACCAGGACTAATAAATGATCAGAGAAAATGGAAAGGAAGATAGACATTGCCAATGAAGGCTGTCTTTCAGGTTTTGGGGGCACACCATGCTCTTTGCCTTATTTGAATTCCTAGACTTGATGATTAGCCAATTTCCAAACAGTGAAAGAGTAATGTGCTGAATTAGCAGATGACCTGACCATGGAGTGACCATGGATTGCAAGAATCCTGCCCAGTTGAAGTGAAATAAATTTATTTTCTTGTTAAATGAAATTGTCAGACAATAAAGAAATTCAAGAAGCATACTTAATTAATTCAAAAGGAGTTTTTCCTGAAGTACCTAAAAAAAGAATATGGTCTATCACATTGACAGCTTGTCTAATTTTGCTTATGTGATTCAAAAAGTATTAGGTGACAAGCTTAATGTTCACTCTCAGACTATATTTTTGTTTTAATGGAAAAACCTGAGATAACTCAGAAAATGCCTCCCATAGCAGTAGAAAATGAGTAACACAGAGAAGACCATTCTTTTAGACAAATTCTGAAGTCAGCATTTTGCTTCACAAGTTATTTAGCAATTTTGAGATATTTGGTAAATACCAGATTATTCAGAGGATGGATTTTCCTTTTCCTCCTCCCTATCCGCAGGGGAATGCCATGGTTTACTATAGCCTAAGTACCTGAGCCATCTTAGGATTTGGAAGTAGTTTCTATGGAGTGTGCTAAAATGTAATCCTCCTCGTCACCCAGATTTATGGTTTTGG
Organism: Sciurus vulgaris; assembly: GCF_902686455.1. Classification (NCBI taxonomy): domain Eukaryota; kingdom Metazoa; phylum Chordata; class Mammalia; order Rodentia; family Sciuridae; genus Sciurus; species Sciurus vulgaris. The sequence continues at coordinate 507,312 of NW_027632908.1, read as the reverse complement.
GTGGATGGGAGTTTAATATACGGAGTGCCGACTGTGAGAAGAGAATGCTTCTCACTTGCATGCAGGTGCAGAAAGCTATCCCATCCTAATTTACTACCATCTGATCAGAAGCAGTCTCTCTTCAACCAACACAAATGATAATTTATGTCATGAAGTACTCCACTCCATATTTCTCATCAAGGTTTGAATTGAAATTGAATCTGTATCCTTCATTTCAGAAATACATATATATGTATGTATACATGTATATGACTATCATTTAGAGGTGGGTGAATTATTATTATTATTATTTTACTATGAAATAGTTTTAAATGTAAAAAAATTGATCCATCTCCTCTTAGCTAAAAAAAAAATTTTCAGGAGAAAAATAAGGAAAGCAATAATTAAATAATGTGATTATTTTAATGTATGGTGTTTATTCTCACTTTCTCACTCAATTCACTCTCTTCCTTGATGAGAATTCTGAAGAATTGTTCAGGTAAGTAGGTAACACTGATAGGTAGTAACACTGATTCATCATCATTTATTATCAGTAAAATTCATATATATTTATGCATATCTATTCATACGAAGATGTAAATACACACTGATATATTCTAGATCCTGAATTTGTTTTTTTTTTTCCTGAGGCAAACTTTTGATCTTTCGTGGAAATTGAAACATAATCCTCTGAATGCTCTGGATTTTAATCTTTTAAATAAAAGTGACAGTATTTGTTCTCATGGTTTTATGTTTATTGGGGGTTTGGGATAAATTATTTACTCTGGAATAGACAGGACCTGAATCCTTGAGTAGAACTGAACCCAGTCAAAACTACTACCTGCAACAGATGAAACTTATTCAGCATTCTAGACTACCTCATGAGACCCAAGGTTATATGGGGTAACTGGGCATCATAAGGGCAAAGCCAGGAGTGGTTCAGGAGACCTGAGAGGAAGTCGTTCCTGGGACCACTTACTAACATTGACTTTCCATGCCGAAGCTTCTGATTGGCTCCTTGTCAGCCATTCAGTGACACTCAGTGGCTCAGCTGTTGTGGCTGGTCCGATTTCCTCAGAGCAGGAAGATCCATAGGATAGATGGAGAAGGGATGCCAACATCTTGGAGTCTATTCTTAGGAGGCTACTTCTAGAAAAGTGAGGTGTGAACTCTGAAGACAACTCAGGAAGGAAACTCCTCAGGCAGCTGTTGAGAACAGGGTGATATCTGTGCAGTTTACTGTCTTAATCACCAGGATGCAGGCAATTGCAACTGCACCCTCAAAAGCCAATACAGCGCAAACAGGACTGCTGGGCCCCCATGCTTATCGAGGTTGTTAAGAAATATTTGTCTGAGGAATGTGCAGCTGCCTAGAAACCTTATCTATCAAGGACAGGGGGGCCTAACTCTGACTCATCTCCTGCATAGTTCACCCCTTCCCTTCTCCCTTCTTCCTCTAGGACCATTCAGTTCTGGTGGGACTCAATGAGAATCAAATAGATTGGCAGGACCCAACCTGAGGAGGACTAATGTTTAGCTGTTCAAATGTTAACCAATTAAAAAGAACACTCTAAAACTGTTTGCCTTTCATTATAAAAGCCTGCTGAACAAAGGCTCAGGGCCTCTTAGCGTCACTGGTTACCGAGTGCGCAGAGGACCAGGCTCAAGCTTGCTAATAAATGACTCTTTGTTGCTTGCATTGATCGTGGTCTCTGGTGGTCCTTGTGGGGTCTCGAGCCACTGGGCACAACACAGCCTTCTCATAAGGAGTGCATCCTGAGCAAGGCATCATGGTGGGGTCCAGCACCCCAGAGCCATCTTCCCCCTGATTTGGAAGCAGCTACCCAGTGTCCCTTTGGACATTGAGTTCTTCCGACCACATGCCATGGTGCTGAAGCCCTAAACCAAGGTTTCCCCTTCACTGGGGGCGGGACCTGAGATCCAGCGGGTGCCGTCTTCTGGATCTGTCTTCTGGATTGATTGACATCGCATCTAGACCTCCCTTGGGAGGATGAGTACAGAGCAGAGGTGTTTTTGTGAAGAACAAACTTAGTAATGGGAGGGTTTTGCAGGGCAGTTTTTTCTTTGCTCGCTTGCTTGCTTTCTTTCCCTTTTCTTTTTTGGGTTTTTGTTTGAATCTGAGGATATTTGGCCCTTAAGGCCATGGCCAGCACAAACGGCTTGTGTCGCTTTCTCCTCCACCAAGCTCACACTTATTTGCACTCCCACCAGCAATCTGTCTGTGTGGGCACATTTGCTCACGTTTATGGGATTTGAAATGACATTGGAGGAGGCGCCACTGGAAAGGAGGCTCAAGGTCAGAAAGAAGTTTCCTGAAGGTCAGTCACTTCCCCAACATGCTATCCCCCTGCTTTGCAATGGTGGGCCTGACCCACACCTGCCTCCTGGATTCCCTTCCTGACGGCTGTGTGAAGGGCTCAGCCTGAGCAGCATCCAGGGGTCTCCAGGCCATGAGGGGGGAGGGAGAGGGGCTCATCGCCCACCTCCTGTCTCTTCTGACCCTACTTCTGTCATCTCTAGACAGCTGCAGCTCCTGCCCGCCTGTCACCAAGTGTCCCAGCCCTCGCTGGGGTCAGAAGAAACCATTTCTGCCCCTCCCTGGTCCCCTGCTGCTAGTCCTGGCCCTAGGTTGCTGAAATACCCCTTCTTTTATTTTTTTCACACGGGTAAATAATTCCCTTTTCATTTCAGCTAAGCTGTTTTGAGTGCAATCCTGTTTCTTGCAGGGACTAATGAGTTTCGACTTTCTTCTCTAAGCAGATAAACATTTAATGTGCAATATTGCTGAAAGGCTGTGAAAGGGGATTAATCCACTTAGATTAATTTAAGTTCCACACACCCTGACACCACGTCCTGCTGTTGCATTTCCTTCAACATTGGGATTTCTTCACTTTTTCGAGCTATGGAGGGCTGACAGCTACCTCGCACAAATGTTTGCAAAATAGATATGTAAAGCGGAAAAATAATTCCTTCACGCACATTTTTCCATTTTTATGGAAGTATGTTAACCAAAAAAAATCGTAAAATTAACTTCTGTTAACATTCTGGCATTTTAATCCAAATATGTTATCCATTTGTTTACATTATACATGTACATGTAGAAATACATGGGCGTTATTTTTAATTGGAGTGTGGCATCCTGCTGTATGCATTATTTGTGTATCCAGCAGTGTGCCTTGGAGAACTTTTCAACACAGCACAGGAATTCCTCTTCATGTGTGGTTATTCTTTTGTTGTTTGTTAATCACTGAGACACAGTCCTGTCCTTTGTTCTTTTTTTAATTTTGAGACAGGATCTCACTAATTTGCTTAGGCTCTCACTAAGTTGGTGAGGCGGGCCTTGAACTTGCTATCCTCCCACTTCAGCCTCCCAAATCACTGGGATGACAGGCATGTTCCACCAAACCTGAATTCTCATCATTATTTTTGAAAGTTTTGAATATCATTCCAGGCTGTGGATCCTTAGCCATGGGCATTTAGACTTTCTTTGGTTGAACTTTAAGATTGTCACATTTCCAACTTTCCTTTCTCATTGCAGTCTTTAACATCTGCTCTGGTTTGAGGGTGAAAAATACATTTAATACCTAATCTAAGTGTTGCAGTCATCATATGAAAACTAGGATAAAAGAGATTCTGAAGATAAATTTGGCCTTTGCTGAGCAGAGGGCTGTGACTGATGAGCAATGTCTGCCTTGGGTGTTGAGTGGGGCAGATTACAGGGACATGGCGGACTTGGTCCCTTGGATTCGAGTGGTATGACGGGATTAGCACATGTCCTACACCTTCCAAGTTTCCATTGAGCCCTGAAATGAGTCCCAGTGGTTAATGTATTTCCCTAATGATTAGTGGTAACAGTTGCATTACTTCCTGCTTACCAGAATAAGAAACAGCTTCCTAAATCTTTAAAAGTTACTGTTGATTACTGTTGATTAAGCTCCTGTCACAGGATTTTGCAGATCTGTGTCCCAAAGCAAGTCTCTCAGCATTTGCTTGAGGCTGTATCCCCAGTTTACTGTGTGGCTGTTGATTTCCAGAATAAACTTGAGGCAAGTGGACCTGTTGGGGTTCTTTGCAAAGTAGACTAAGAAAGATATTTTGCAAACTCCTGTCTGCTCTGTTGTGAGTAAGAGGTTTTAACTAGTTGGTCCATCCTGCCCTGAGCTACAAGAAGCCACTGCACATCCTAAGGAGAATGCATGCCCAGGGAATACACCCTCTGGTTCCAGAAATATCACTCCTGGTTGGCTAGAAGTAAAGCCATGCATTTGGCAAATGCCACTGTGTGCACTTGCTCTAGGGAGAGGGGTTGGGGCACATCACCTCCCCACAGTGACCGCTATTACAGCACACAACACCCACAAGCACCTTTAGGAAAATTATTACAGCAGCCACGAGAGAACAGCAATTAGACGTTAAGCCATTTCCTAAAGCACTTCTAGAAATACAGAAGGATTGATCCAGAGAGCAGACTAGAGTCAGCAAAATATAAAGGAAGGGGAGAAATGAGCTCTAAAGGCATTTGCTTCAACTGACCCGCGTCTCTTCAGGAAAACCCTTGCTGATGTGCCGTTTCTTAAGACAGATTGGAAAAACTGACCCAGCTTCAGTTCAGGGAGAAATTGGTGTTCATCAGTCACCACTAGAAATCTTGCATTTCTGCAGCAAGAATGGGACTTATCAAATGCTTAAAGGTTCTGCCAGTGCCATTCATATTTACGGTACGCTTTGGCAGCAACTTGGCCGCCACATGCAGGGCAACTCCTAGACTGGAATTGTTCGGCTTGGTTGAGTGATAAGTGCTGAGGGCCCCAAGGAGGAGGAGTGGGAGGGGGCCCCTGCTCCACCAGAATCTCACACCCCTGCTCAGGGATCCTTTTAGCAGGCTGCACAGCTCACATGCAGGAAAGCTCTCATTGACAAAATGAGCACCATCCCTGTGTCTGGGCGAGCAGGTGAACGACTGTCCCCCACATCTTGGAGTAAGAGAACCTCACTGGTTCTGGAGACCTCCCTCCTCCAAGTCTGGGCTGCCTGCTTGGCAGTGCAGAGGAGTACCTCTTGCCCTCAGCACTGCTGGCTCTGTCTCCTCTGGATGCAGATGGTGGATGTTGCTGCGAGTCCATTTCACTCCTCACTTTCTCTGGAGGTGTTATGATGCAGCATATCGGTTCACATTCCAGGATTTCATGTACCAGCAATGCAGCCTAGAACTGCTCCAGGACCACCCGACCTTTGACTCTCCACCTGCAGAAGGTGAAACGAGTCCTACCTGAAATTCCACACATGGGTGTTTGGAAGACTTAAAGATAGAATTAGGAAAATGCTTAGTGTGTGGTAAGTGAAAACTCACTTTCCTTTGTCTCGGGACTCTGGGCTTGAAAAAACATAGAGAGAGGGTTTAAGAAAAGAAATTCTATTCAAAATATGTGACAGGAGAATGTCATGCCCCCAGCACTAGCTGGAAGGCGCGCCCTGCTGTCACCGTGCCCAACAGCCCTGGGCACCAGGCTGTGACACACATTTTGCATACTGTATTCCTGATTTTAGCCTTTTTTAAATGACTAGTATCACAATCGACTTGCAAGAATACATTTAGATTTTCTCTGAGCTCTTTTTCCTACTACGCATTTCTGACAGATGAAAGGTCGCATTTGTTTCACACACAAATTCATTGTGTACAATATATGTTTATCGATCCTTCCACTCCGAGGGTGCAATTCAGTGGTTTTCAGCATATTCAGAATTGTATGACCATTACTGCCTTCAACCCGACCTCTTAATCATCCCAGAAGAAACTCCCTCTACTTCCCCTCCCTCCTCCCGTCACTAATCCTGGCCCCAGGCAGCCACTAATGGCTCTGTGTCTGTGGATTTTCCAGTCCCGGACATTTCATGTGAATTGCACAGTAGTTGGCTTGTCATGCCTGCTTCTGGCTCCTGGCCTCACGTCACCAGTGGGAGTATATAATATGCCTCCTTCCTTTCTGAGGATGGCTTGTGGCCAAGGGCATGGAGAGACCGCACGTGGCTGGCTCCTCTGTCCCTCAGGGCCTGGCCCTCACTGCTGTCCACCTGGCCTGTGGCATGGGCTCTGCTCCTGGTGTGCTCACTGCTGCATCTGGCCCTCCTGCCGAGCCTCTTGCTGGATCTTGCTCTACTCTCTCTCCCTGGCTTTTTCCTGTCTCTCTGGCTCTTTCCCACCAACCCTGGCCTCCCAGGTGGACCTGAATGCAGGCGGGCTCCCGGCTATAGCCTCTCCAGATGCCAGCACCTTGTGAGTCACATGGCAGCTCAGGAACTCAAAGGCACCTTAGCTCTGTGGGCTTTGTGATAAAAATATGCTAAATTTATTTTCTTTTACATTCAACAGGAGAGTAAGGGTCCAAACTGACACCCCTGGCCTTCAGATGAGATTTAGTCCACTGCAATAGATACTGTTTTTTGAAATATCTTGGGCAGGTTCAGACAGGTGTTTATGCCAAAAGCAAAAAGCCTGCAGTCACTGTGGGACTCTTCAGCGTCTGTGACTGTGTGAGCCCATCCAGCGACTTCTTATGAGTGCGTATTCTACTGCATCTGTCTCTCTGACCCATGCAACAACTGCAGCCAGAGCAGAGGCTTCAGGGGCTCACGTGCACCTTGGTCTGGCAGACGACACTGGTGGCTGGCTGGCACCAGGGGCTGGCACTCCTCAGGTGGCATCTTCATGCCAGTGGAATGCAGGGTCCCATGTGGGGCCCTCTGGAAGCTGAATGGCCTGTGGACATCTCACCTCAGAGCTTAGAGTGATTGATCCCATGGGCACAGGCTGGCTGAGTTCAAGGGGAGGAGGAGACAGACCTGGCCTTGGGGGGAGGAGAGTGCTAATGTCACATGAGGGTAAGGTGGGATGGGACAGCTTGCTCTCAGCTCCTCTCTCACCTGCAGGAGTTCTGCACTTAAAAAATTCCTACTCCATTCAAAAAATAGAAAAAAATAACATAGGATAATCATCAACGCAGTCCTCTGCAGGTTTTACCCTTCAATTAAGCAGCGTGCTTCAAACACTGATACCTTTGAGGAAAGTCACTTATTCAAGATTATATGAAGGAAGCTATTGAGTTTTCAACGGTAGAAAAAGAAAGCGGCGGGAAGGACCCAGGAAAAGAGGCAACGTGGACCTCAAGCGACCCTGGTCTCCTCTAGATCTCCCCAGATCTCGTTCCTCTGAAGAACATTTACCTTTGGCTGATGAGGCAGCTCATCCATAGGAACAGTGCTGAGGCCTCAGTGTCTCTCAGGGACGAGAATCTGCAGATGGTGGTAATCTCTCAGCACAATGGCTGCCCGGGCAGTAGACCACCTAATGGGACAGAACGCCATCTCATCTTCTGCGAGGCAGCCACCCTGTGATTTTATGTCCCATCAGACCTCCCCCTGGGCCTCTCAGTGGGCTCTTCAGAACTCCCACCTCAATGGCAGCTGAGAGAGCCAGGCTGGCTTCTGCAGGGAGATGGCTGAGTCAGGGTGTGCGGGCCGCCCTGGTCATCTGCTGTTAGTACCTGGCTGGGCATGACTTGTCGCCCTCCTACCCACCAAGCAGCAAAGGTGCAGGGTGCCCTTCACACAGCCCCACAGACCTCTTCTCAGAATGGTAACACCAAAAGCAGATGTCAGAGATCCTGGAGGGGCTGTTACGCAGAGAGGGCCTCACCAGGAAGGAGGACGGAAAGTGGAAGAAATGCAGTCTGCCCTCAGACCCTTGGCCCCCTGTGTTGTCCTTGGCCTCCTGAAGCCACATGGGGTTCTGTGGTCCACTGAAAGAAATCAGAAGGATGTCAGAGTCCCATGGAGATGCTTATGTCACCCCACCCCAAACAGATCCAGGTGGTAGGGAACTGTTCTGCACACTGGCCTTGTGGTGACTGTGAGCAGATGGCCCAGACATGGGCTGGGCTTGCAGAAGCCACCACACCTGACACGAAGGTACTGCTGCAAGGACATCTGCCCCTCTACCCTCTGTGCCTCCTGAGACCGACACCACTCTTGATATTAGTCACTGCGATGAAGACTTTGTCTCAGTGCATCTGATGTCATCTCTCATTTGTGACTTTAAGTGTCCCTGTGCTGCCCCCTGGGATGCACCCCTAGAGCACATGTACCCCAAGCCATGCTGTGCTCTCCCCAGGCCATGCCCAGGTACACGTCACTATTCTTTGGAAAACCTCTCTCGTTATTTATGATAATTGTTAGACAGGGACTCATAAACTTTCCCTCACACCTAACAGTGCTGGCCTCCCAGGCCAGGAGGCCCTACAGCATATTCCTGCAGGGAACTAGGTTCATAATGTGGATCAGTAAAGATCCTGGGAGTCAGGAGAGAGGAATGGGGCCAGCAGGCTGGGGCTCCATCAGCTTCAGGGGCACCACTCCTCATACCAGCTGGTCATTTCCATCAGGGTTTCTAGGGACGCTGAGACAGATTTTCAGTATTTTGCACCAGTCAGAAAGTTCAAATTTCATTGCAAAATTTTCCCATAACATACCTCAGTAATAAAGAGCTTGCAGAAACCAGTGCCATCCAGGTTTGGGACTGCGGGTGACAGTAGTTGGATCCCAGCTGTGGCGGGACCCCAGGCTGTGAGAGGAGAGGCCGCCCTGTCTTTTCCTCCGCTGTTCTCCACTTGGCGAGGCAGTAGTCTTAAGCAATCTGTCCACCTGGGACAATTGCACCTCGGTTTCACATTCGAGTAATAAAAATCCCACACGCACATTTGCAATTAATCCTGGCTTCCTTTCCAGGCCTTGCCAGTCACTAACCTGTTGTCTGTACCCAGAATTCCCTTCCATGACCATTCCATATGAATGGAACCATGCACTATCCATCCTCGGGCATCTGGCTTCCTTTTACACAATTGAATGTTTTCAAACTTCATTCGTGTTGCAGAATGCATCAGTACTAAATTCCTTTACATGGCTGAACAATATTTCACTGTGTGGATAACTCACATTTTTAAAGATTTTGATTGATCTGTATGTTTGTGGGCTTTAGTGACATCAGAGGTATTGGATTCATTCATTAGTTGGTGAACATTTCAGCATGTCCACCTTGGGTTTTGATGAATCATGAGGCCATATACCTTCACACACCAGTGTTCACATGCACAGAGTTTCCATGTGTCTTGGACAGACTCCTAGGCATGGAGCTGCTGGTTTCGTAAATCTTGGCACCATTTGCAGAGACAGCCAAACACTTAGGTCAAAGTGGTTGCTCCTTTTGAAAGTTCACATAACAAGGCACAACGATTCCTTCTACACCCTTGCTACCATCTTTCTTTCCACTTGGACAAATTCAAGGTGTGTCTGGGGTGTTCCTGGCAGTGGAAAAGTGAATAAGGAGTGTTCTTGCTGAGCAAGGTGATGTGCCACATTGCTTTATGGCTCCAGATTCTTTCTGGTGTCTGGCCATGGTGACCACATGCAATCCAGTTCCCCGGGGCATGCAGTATGACAGCTAGACTAACCTGGTAGTGAGAGGTGTTGTCCTATTATCAGCCTTTCCACCTCTGGGTCTTTAGACCTCAGGCATTGTAACAAATGGGGATGAAGACCCGAGTATCCCAGAGTGCTCACTGCAGCCTGTATCCCCACTGCAAATCTGGAAAATAATGACATTTCCACTGTTTTGGGGCACCTCAGGTGGAGTATGGACTGGACAGTTGCTGGATAGGACAGTGGTCATCAGCAGGAGTTTTCTTTGTCCACCTGGGACATCTGTCAACCAAGGAAAGCAAAGGGCAGACCACTTCGTTTCTTAGGCTGCTGTGGGAGCAGCAAACCACACTCAGCCTGATGCCTTGCACACCTGTGTGCATGCATGAGTGTGTGTGTAGAGGTGAGCAGGACAGGCTCTCTCTGGGAGGATGAGCAAGGCAGCAAAAGGGGACACCAGAGCACCGGGGTTCAAGGTTAGAGGGAGAATTTGCAGACAGTGTTAAATCTGTGCACACAGGGCACGAACACTCAGCAAAGCTAGGTCGGCTGTGAGACTGACTTAATGAGCATCCGTGCCATTGACACACGGCTTGGGAAGCGGAATTCACCAGCCGTCACCCCCGAGAGGTTCTCCCTTTCTGTCTACAGGCAACGCTGTTCAATACATGTTCTGACATTGAGAAAGAGATTCTCGAGAACGGGCAACCTTACAAGATTAACCCCTCAAAGTCAAAGCCATCAGCAAACTCCCCCCAGATTACTTTCTCGAGGTGACACCAAGGCTGGAACAGTTCGAGCTTGTCTCTCTATGACGAGGTCGGCTTCCTGGCCCCGTTCATGCTCTGCTGCGATGAGCCCCAGGGCTCCACTCTGCCCACTGGCATTCCCACATCCCGGGGTGGACACCCTGATGGCCTCAGGCATGGGTGTCAGCCGTGACAGATCTCGGCTCTGTGGCTGCTCAAGCCACACTTGGAGTCTCCCTTGTTGTCACCCTATCTGGCTCAGCCTGTCACCGAGTCCAATCATGAGATGGAGAAAGAACTCAGGAGAGTCCTGGACTCTGAAGACTGAGGATCGCCTGGTCGGGTGAATGACCTCTGCTATGGTCAGTGGATGCCTGGGAACGGGCAGCAGGAACACTGGTGGAGATGGAAGCTTCCATCCCTCCAGCCCTTGGGGACAGTGGGAGCCAGCTTGCACGTCGAGTCGAATGGGATTTCTGAACACAGAAGAACACAGGCCAGAACAGCTTTCCTGTAATGGTAGCACATTGGGGGCGCTGCACAGTGGGCTGCCTGCGCCCAGACCACCTCATCACGGCCGTCCCCACACTCAGGCAGAGTGAAGCGGGAGCAGAAGACGGAGATCCCTCCTGAGGGGATGTCCGTCAGCCCCTCACCAGTCCTGAATGGAGACATCTGGTCCCCTTTAGATGACGCTCTTCTGTCCCCAGGAGAGAAGGGAAAGTGGTCCCAGGTAAGAGACAGTGGGAGGAGATGCAGGAGCACAATACCTGTGGACCCTGCCCCTGGAACAGGCAGGCCTGCTGTGTGACCCTGGCCAAATCACCATCCCTCTCAAGGCCGTTTTCCAGCTGCCAAGTGGAGGTGACACAGTTAAGGGCATGCAGTGAACATGCCCAGGGTGGCTAGCACGCACACAGGGAGCCCTGGGGTGGATGTGGCAGCAGCTGTGGTCACCCTGGGGGCCGTGAGTGTGTGCGTGTGTCACATCACAGGGCTCTGACTGCAGTCTGCCAGCCTGCATGTGGGCACACCATGACTGACCCACAAAATATCTTCATGTTTTTTACTTGACCTTCACAATGTCAATATTTAAGGAACTTTCCTTGAGGTTAATATTTCTGGAATATCATTAAAATAAGAAGGAGGAGATGAAGAAGGAAGAAGAGGAGGGAAGGAGGAGGGGAGAGGAAGCAGAGGAGGGTGGAAGCATCTTCTGTCAGGAGCAGGCCCAGGTCACAGGCCCTCTGCTGACACCCAGGAGCTGTGGGCCATGCCACTGGACAGTGGCCTCTTGCAAGGGAAGGGCTGATGGCCTTGCATTTCAGAAAGTTGCCATGGTCAGCTCACCAGCAAAAGGAGTTCTCCGAATGCACAGTGGAGCGTGGTGCAGACGCTGCCCACCAGGCCCAGCCCCACTGCTCCTCTCCTTGGTGCTGCCTCAGGGAGCTACATGGGAAGGCTCGAAGCTCACAGACTGTGTCTGCGCTGGACAGGCACCTGGACATCTCCCAAGAGAAGCCACCTCCTACTCTACGTTGGTCCTAAGCCAATGTGGTGAAGATTCAGGCCTACTTTTTCTTTTATTTGGTGAAGGGTCTCAGGTCTCTCTCTTTCTTCAGGGTCCAGAGAGAATGTGCTGATGAGCTGAGCCCTTCAGATGTGGGGGGTCCGAAGGCCTGCATTTCTGAGTCCTGGCCCTCTGGGCAGTGTCTGCCTCCCCAGGGGGAGCACCAAGGCCTGTAGCAGGGATACTCTGTTGTCGTTAGCATGTCCCCATTGGTTGTCACCACCACAGGCAGGACACACAGGCAGGACATCCTGGCAGAACAGCCTGCTCATCTTAAATGGCTAAAATTAGGGAGCCACTGGGAGAGAAACCCTTGCCTTTCTCAGAAGACGCGCTCTCTCTTTTTACCCACATCTGTTTAGCTCTTTCCTCCCAGGCTGTGAGCCGATGGCTCAGCCATCTCAGCACAAGTGGATTCAAAAAGCAGCATTTATAGTCCTGATCACAAACACCTGATACAGCAGAATGGATAGATGGCAAGTGGGCGTGTGGATCCAGTACCTGCTCAGTGTCACATGTCACTGGGGGGATGCAGATCGAAACCTCAGTGGGACCCACTCCCACAGTAACCAGATCACACGCTTGTTAAAATTTCAAATCTGCCCAGTTCCTTAGCCCATTTATTGATTGGGTTCTTTGTATTTTTGGTGTGAAGTACTTATTTAAGTTCTTTATGAATTTTGGAGATTAGTGCTGTCTGAAGTGCATGTGGTAAAGATTTTCTCCCACTCTAGATTCTCTTTTTGCATTGTCGATTGTTTCCTTTGCTGAGAAAATACTTTTTAGTTTGAATTCATCCCATTTATTGATTCTTGCTTTTATTTATTGCACTCTGGGGGTCTTGTACAGGAAGTCTGGTCTTAAGCCAACATGATGAAGATTCAGGCCTACTTTTTCTTCTATTTGGTGAAGGATCTCAGGTTTAATTTCTAGATCCTTGATCCATTTTGAGTTGAGGTTTGTACAGGGTAAGAGATATACAGGTGTTCAACAAATATATGAAAAAGTGTTCATCATCTCTAGTAATTAGAGAAATGCAAATTAAAACCACCCTAAGATTTCATCTAACTCCAATTAGAATGGCTATTATCAAGAACACAAGCAATAATAAGTGTTGGCATGGATGTAGGGAAAAGGCACACTCATACATTGCTGGTGGAGTTGCAAATTGGTGCAGCCACTCTGGAAAGCAGTATGGAGATTCCTCAAAAAACTTGGAATGGACCAACCATTTGACCCAGCTATCCCACTCCTCAGTTTATACCCAAAGGACTTAAAATCAGCATACTACAGTGATGCGGCCACATCAGTGTTCATAGCTGCTCAATTCACAATAGCTAGATTGTGGAACCAACCAAGATGCCCTTCAGTTGATGACTGGATAAAGAAACTGTGGTATATATACACAATGGAATATTACTCAGCTATAAAGAAGAATAAAATTATGGCATTTGCTGGTAAATGGATGGAACTAGAGAATATCATGCTAAGTGAAATAAGCCAAGCCCAAAGAACCAAAGACTGAATGTTTTCTCTGATAAGTGGATGATGATACGTAAAGGCGGGAGTGGGGTGGGGGAACAAGAGAAGAATGGAGGAACTTTGGATGGTGTAGAGGAAAATGGGATGGGAGGGGTGGGGGATCCAAAGATAGTAGAATGAGACAGACAGTATTACCCTATGTACATGTATGATCACACAAATGGTGTGACTCTACATCATGCACCACCATAGAAATGAAATATTGTACCCCATTTGTGTATAATGAATCAAAATGCAGGCTGTAAAAATAAAAATTTAAAAAATATTTTTAAAAAATTCAAATTTGGACAGCTTTCCTTTCCAGATCCATCCTTGCTTGACTCTCAGACCACCATCTGTGGGTGGGTGGAAGCCTGGGCCATCCAGTCAATGTGCTGTGTGTCTGTCCACCCCAGCTGCTGCACAGTGGCCACCTGATCAAGGTTGCTTCAGGGAGAATCTTCCCAGCACTTTCCTGAACCTCTTGGGCTTGCAAGTGTCACCTTGCCTTTGTGAGGAAGGACATCTACACGAGAGGTGGGAGAGCCAGGGAGAAGGAAAGGGAGAGGGAGAGGGGGTTTCTGTGGACTGACTTTCTGGGGTCTCACGACCCTTCCCTTTTCTCCTCTTTTGGCTTGAATTCCTGTTTCACATCTCTGGAACTTGGAACTGAAAGGTTTCTGAATTGCTGAGCCTTGAGGATAGGAAAAGAATATCAGAAATGAGATCAATGGCCTGTAGGAGCAGGACAGGACTCTTGTTCTCGGTCTGTTCATGAGGGAGGGAACTCAGGCCAAATGCAATGTCTCTAGATTAAGCAGCTGGTAGGTGCAGAAGCAGATTTGAAGGCAGGCCTTCTGTTCTCCAGGAACCAGAGCTTAGTCTCAAGATACTGTCCAGTGGGGTGCTGGCCACTGCTAACCTGGTCAGAGAAGAAAACAGAATGTGCCTCCCTTGGGACAGAACCAAGTCCCCGGGTCTGAGGATGATGGGAAGACCACAGGTGCTGGAAGCAGGATAACCTTTCTCCTGCATTTTAAGTTCCCTCCATGTCTGATCCACATGATTGCCTATGGGACTATGAGTCCTCCAGTCTGTGACTTAGCACAGCCAGGAGCTCAAAGGCAGGAGGCAGGTTTCCGATCCAGCCCATGGCAGGTGTGTGCAGTGGAGGGCGTCCCGGGCAGGGAGGCCTTGGGGACTGGAAAGACTGCCTGGCAGAGGGGAGAGCTGCACATATGTGCCCAGGAGGATAATTCCCATGCCCAAGACTCTGTTCTGTCATCAAATACTGGCTAAGTTGGCATCGTGACTCGTAAGGAATTGCAATTTGTAGTTTGAAAAAGAATCTGCATGATGTGAATGTGGCTTTTAAGTGAAATTCTGCCAAGCGAGGAACATGGAAACTACAGGACAAAGGTCCCTCCTGGCCACAAGACCTGGTCCAGTGTGAGTCCAGAGACAGGAACACGCTCATTACATTTCAGAAACTGAGGAACCAGACCAGTGAGTCTGTGTAATGTCATTGGGAAGTTCTACACAGAATGAAATTCAAGATGTCTGCAGATGGTCTCCGCAGGACTTCCCAGGAGGTGGAAAGAGCATGGGCTTTCTTCTAATAACAGTGGGAAGGGTTGAGCAGGGGAGTGACGTTGTCACTTTTAAAGAACCAAACAGGCATCTGGCTGCTGCGGAGAGCAGACTGAAGGATGTCAGGAGAGCGTGGCCAGTTGGAGTGGAGGAGGCTTGGGCAGGCTGGTGTGGGGCCAGCATGAGGTCCAGTCTGATGGGCAGCCCCATGCTAGCCTCTGCAGGCTGGGAGGAGAGCATTTCAGGCTGCAGGGCTGTGCTGAAGGCCAAACGGCCAGCTGCATTTATTGTTCCTGGGCACTATGGTTTAGATATGAGATGTCCCCCCAGAGTCCCTGTGTGAAACAGTGCCAAGGATCACAGAGGTGGCAGGGTTAGATGATCAGAGGTATAACCTGGTCAGTGGAGGAACCTGCTGATAGGGATTAACCGGGGGTAACTGTAGGCCTGTGGGGTGTGGTGGAGAGGTGGCTCACTGGGTCTGTGCCTTCAGCGTCTCTGTTTCGTTCCTGGTGCGTGGAGCTGTCTCTGCTTCCTGGCCACCCTGTTCAGAGCTGCTGTTCCCCACCACACCCTCTGCTCTGATGTTCTGCCTCAGCTGTCCACAGCTATGGACTTGGCTGACCATGAACCTCTGAAACCATGAGCGAGAACAAACTCTCCTTCTCTAAATTGTTCCTGTGGTGTCTTTTGATCACAGCAACACAAAAGCTGGCTAAAACACTGGGATCCCCTTTGAAGGTGCTTCTAGCCAAGAGGAAATCAGCCCTTAAATATTTCCAGGAATAAATAATTTTCAATAAACTATAAGTAGGAAGGGCATCGAGGAAGACAGGCCTGGTGGGAACTCAGGGGGAGATAACCCGCACTCTGGACAGCAGCAGCCTCTGGAGAGTTGCAGGGAGGCTGGGCTCCCTCACCAGTGGAGACGGACACCCCTCTGGCCCCTGCTCCACTGACCCTTGGCCTGTGCTGGGTGCTGGGGTGTTGCACGCACACCCTCTGTGGCCCTCGCAAGTCCTTCAGCCCAAGGGCTTCACCCCAGCCATTGGCTCATGTCCTCACCAGTAGGAGGACTTGGGCTCACGTGGCGGCTCTCCAGGGGAGATAGACTTCAGCTGAGTGCCTTCTGGGGCTCTGCACAGAGATCTTGAGAACCTTTCAGATGTGCTACATTCACCTAGGGACCCAGAGGAGGCGTAGACATGAACAGAGGTGTAAGGACTGAGCTGGAGAGACTCTTGAGTAGTTCCATTGCTGAATTGCTGGACCCCCACTAAACCTCTCCATTCTAGTTATGCCTGATGAAATTCCAGATCCAACTATATCTGGCCTTGGTGATGGTCACTATGGATTTAGAACATCCAGTATATAGAGAAAAGCACAAGAATCCTCATGCCACAGGATCTTACTGCAGAGTCGATGGCTGAAGTGCAGTTCATTTAGTCAATTCTCTTCTTCCTGAATGTAAGAATTTTCTCAAGGTTTTTATTAGGATAACCATCACTTTAGCAAATATTCTTCTATGTGTCCTTGTTCACTTCTTATTTTGTTAGATTATTTCTGCAAATGGAAAGATTTGTTTCATGTACATAAATATTTTTAAAGCTATTGAAAATAAATTGCCAAAAGTTTTTGCAGGAAAATTGTATCAATTTCATTTTACAGATAATGTAGGTCATGTGCACACACAATGGTGCTAGGCAGCATTAATCTATCTTTTGAAATACTGGCTAATCTATGAGGTGAAGCCTCATATTGCTCTTATTTATGTTTATTTATTAACTTGTAAAGCAAAGACTTTTTGCACTGACTGATTCCTGATATTCTTAGGAAGTGTGATCTGTATTACAATATCCTTGAGCTTTGTAGCAATAGCAGGTGCATGAAGTCACTTAGTTAGTACCTCTGGTCTATTTTTAATAGTTTATTCCATCTTTTCACTGGGAGCCTCCAAGTACCTGATAGACATGATTCCAGGCTCTGGAAGTTTAATATTGGCCAGACCCATAATAGTTCCCAAATCTCTATTTGTTTGTTGTTTGTTTTGGCACCAGGTAGTTGAACCCAGGGGTGCTTAACCACTGATCCACATCTTCAGCCCTTTTTATGTTTTATTTAGAAACAGGATCTCACTGAGTTGCTTAGGGCCTTGCTAAGTAGCTGAGGCTAGCCCTGGAACTTGTGATCCTCCTGCCTCAGCCTCCTGAGCTGCTGAGATTACAGGCAGGTTGTCGCTGTGACTGGCAAAATCTCTGTTCTTTGGGCAAAACAGAAAAATAAGAGTTGAGCAATATAGGTAGCTCAATGGATCATGTGAAGTGCAGAGAAGAAGCAGATGAAGAACAAGGCACAGCCTGTGCAGGGGTCAGCATATAGTCAGAGAAAATCCTGTCCAGGAGGGTGGCATGAGGGTAAGGATGAAAGGGAGCACCAATGGGGTGGGTGGATCCAAGGATTCCCGGCCGGAATTCCCAAGTGCCAAGGTCCTGGGGTTGGTGTGTACCTGGGGAGTGGGAGATCAAGTGGCTCTCCTTGGCTGTGGAAGGCCTGTGCTTTGCCCTTGTGGGCACCAGGGAGCGGAGGGAGGATTTCGGCTGAGGAACATCCTGTTACAGACTTTATTAGCTGCACTGCAGCTGCTCCTCTGAGGACAGGCTGGACAGCAAGGCCGAGTCAAAGCAGGCAGCTGGGAAGCTGGTGGGCCTCTCCAGGTGGCAGTTGGGCAGTGACCTTGGCCTGGCCCCAGCAGTGGGGGCCTTGGGAAGCCTTGGGCTTTCAGCCTTTGAAGGTGACGCTGGAAGATCTGTGGACAGCACAGGCCTGGGGGGAGGGTTATGGCCCCAGCCTGGCTGTAGTATTGTCGATATTTTCCTGAGCAAACTGAGAGAGAGTTCAGCCATGGGGAGGAGGACGGGAAGGGTCTCATTGCAATGAATTGTGACTGTTTGGGAACTCGTTGGTCTTAAATGAAAACCGTGTCAACTTAAGACTCCGAAGCCCACAGTCATGAACTTCTGTAGAGAAAGTGCAGAGAATTGGGAGCCGTTAGCCCGGTCACTGGTGTCCTGTGGATCCAGCATGTCCTCTCATGCCCATTAACTGGCAACTCCCAATGCATGCGTGACTCTAGGAGCTGTGTTTGAATGAGAGGAAGGCTGTTCCTCTCAAAAGGAAAAGTACAAGCTCCATCCCTGCTGTGTCCTCTCCCTGTCTCCTGAATTCTCCAGTAAGAGTAAGTTCTCCTGTTCCTCCAGCTTCCTCTCAATGATGGCTCCTGTCTTATCCCATTACCTACAAACCCCCAAACCAGTTCAAAACGCCGTCTGACACAATAACCTTTGCGGTGAGGAAGACGTGGCTACAGAGTGAACGGCTGACCTCAGCTGAGCGCACAGCACATGGGCTCCCCAGTTAGTGGGCCGGGAGTGCCAGGTGGGTGAGGGAAAGGGTTGCTGCCCTTGCTGGTCCCTATGGTCCCCCTCAGGGCCACCATCTGCTCCAGGTTCCTCCACCTCAGGGCTGCCAACGTTTGGGGCTGGGTGATTCTTTGTGGTGAGGGGTTCTGTGAATTGCAGGCTTAGTGTCATGGCTGGATTCTACCCACCAGTTCCCTTCCCAGGAAACTCTGACACCCAAAAGCTCTCCGGATGTGGCTGCCATGTCCTGGGGTGGGATCTGCCCCCATCTGCAGCACTCTGGTCTGTTGTCATCCCGCTGGGCAGGAAGGAATTAACTCTTGGACCCCATCTCTTGCTCTCATCTCCTCAGCCCCTCCCCTGTTCCCAGGGCTAATGGAAGGCTCACCTCTTCTTACTCCCTTGGCCCACGAACCTGCTGGATCTTTCTCTGTGAGGTCCTGTCATGCCGGTTTTGAACAACGTGCATTCTCACGTGGGAGTCGGTTAGTTGGCAGGTTTCCTGTTTTCCATGCTCTGTAGCTTAGAGTCAGACTTTATTTTATTTTGAGTTAAGTTTCCATTGCACCAGGTGTCCGCAGGGACACACTGGGTCTAGGGTCATCCAGAGCAGGGGGTCGCCCCAGGTAGGCAATTCCAGGGTCAGAGGCGCCAGCAGCTGTGAACTGCAGCCAACCCACTGAAGGTTCCTCAGGGAGGCTGCCTGACCTGTGCCCCCTGATCACACGCCCGGGTGTGCCACTGAGGCTCCGCTCCTGCACACCACACCACACCAACCCTTCACAACCCTGTGCATCTTAGTCGGTAGCCCTGAGCAGCTGGGGGGTGGTGGAGCGACAGGTGGCAGCTCAGAGTCCTGTTCTGACATGTCGGAGGCAGCTTTCTAGCAGGTGGGTGAGAAGCGTTCTGAGAAGGGGAACTTGTCTCTCGAGATCCTGGCAGTAACGGGCAGGGTGACCATGTGGCCACCCACATTGACTCCTGAGATGACACAGATATTCATACCATGATATTTGAAAAATGTTGACTGAGTCCCTGACAAGCCAGATCCTGGGGCATCAATGGAACAAAGAACCAGCCCCTCATACCAGGATCCTGCACTCCAGCAAGGAGGCAGATGATGGAGCACCAAAGACAAACCCGAGTCTGTTTAATTCCCAAAGGCTAAGAGGAAGGAAAGCCAAAGACGGTCGCTGTGTCCTGCATAATGAGGGATCTGATAACGGCACAGAGATGTGAGCCGACTGAGAAATTAAAGTCTGAGGTAATTACTAAGGAATTAAGGACAAAAGGCAGGGAAAAGGGTTTTATAGCCTGGTGGGTGGATTGGACCTGATGGGTCCGGTCTTTAACCAAAAGTGAGGCTCCCTGAGGGTTATGTGTAGGGGAGCCCATCAGGGGTGCACTGGTATCTCTTTCCACCTCCAGGGAGTTGAGTTTGAATCCATGGCTGTTTGAGCTGATAAATTCTGTGGTATTACAGAACTCTGTTTGAACAGAATGTAGCCAAAGCTGGGGAGAGGTCTCAGACTGGTGAGATGACCAGGGAGTTTTCTGAGGGGCACCCTTCCACTTAGAGATGGCTCGGACCAGCCCACAGTTCATACGAGGCTCCCAACAAAGGACTCTACAAAGAGCATAGAAAGGAGGGGGCGGCTGGACAGGGCCCTGGGGACTCAGCAGTGATGGCCCAAGATGGTGTGAGCCATGGTGGGCTCCAAGGAGGAAGCCAGGGAATTTAGACTAGGAGTGTGGAGCTCTCCCTTATGAGCTGGAGTGTCCAAAGTGAAGGGCCATGAATCTGGTGGGCAGGGGATGTCAAGTCATGCAGGCACATGGACAAGGGCACAAAGCAGACTGGAGGAGAAGGTCTCTGTGCCCAGTGATCTTCAGATCTTTGTGAGCAGTCAGGAAGAAAGTATCAATCGGATCTTCTGTCTTTCATACCTCGATTCTACATGTGCTAATTCCACCCCATTTCACTTCCTCTCCACCTCTTTTTGTTGAGTATCTGAGTTCCTTAGATTTATTTAATTTTCAAAAAATAATTATAGCTACAAAGAAAACATGCACAAAGTGTCTAGGGAGCTACCATGTACCCTTCACTCTCTTCCCCAACTTAACTGACTATAGAACTATATCAGCAAAAGCAAATTGACCTGCTACAATCAAGATTTCGCCAGATGTACTAATATGTGTGCATGACTCTTGTGCCCATGTGCGCCCTTGTGCTTAGTTCCTTGTGGTGTCACCACATGTGAACTGTGTTTAACCACCACTGCAGCTATGACACCCAGCTGTTCTATCACTCAAGTCCACCCTGGGTTTCACGCTGTCATAATATCCCTGACTCTGGCAGCCACTCCTCTGCGTCATCTCTGTATTTGTGCCTACCTCCAAGTTGTTCTATAAATGGAATAACACAGTATATAACCTTTGGAGGTTGGAGTTTTTCATCTGCTGCATTCCCTTGAGATCCATCCACATTGTTGTGGTATCAAGAGCTTGCTACTTTGACCCCCAAGGGGTATCCCAGGCATGGATGCCCCATAGTTTGTGTGTTCATTCAGGGGTTGAAGGACAACTGGGTTGTTTCTGGCTTGAGGCTATTAAGAATAAAGTGTGCGCGTCTTTTCAGGGAATCTGAGCTTTCATTTCCCTGTGAACTGCCCAGCAGTTGCTGGGTTGGATGATTACAAGTTTCATTTTATAAAACAAATGCCACATCCTTTTTGGGAGTGGTGGTCCCGCTTTGCATCCAAAATCAGTGGATGTGCAATCCTGGTACCCTGCATTTTTGCCAGCATTGGCCGTTACAATATTTTTTAATTTTTAATCATTCTAAGAGATGTG
The DNA here is from genome assembly GCF_902686455.1 of Sciurus vulgaris. Lineage (NCBI taxonomy): Eukaryota > Metazoa > Chordata > Mammalia > Rodentia > Sciuridae > Sciurus > Sciurus vulgaris. Next base: position 486,139 of record NW_027632908.1, on the reverse strand, counting down.
CAGTGGTATCTCACAGTGCATCTCATTCCCATTTCTATAATGGAAAATGATGCTGAGCATCTTTTGATGTTCTTATGTGCCATCTGCATACCCTTTCAATGAAAATACCCCCACTTTTTAAAACAGAACCAGTAAGTCTCAGGTTCGGAGCTGTGGCTATATCTCTTGGCAATTTGATAGCCCAGTTTTTCCTTCATGACATCATTTTACATTTACTTCTATTTGTAGCAAATGATGTTGGCATATTTGATTAAAATCACAGTAAGGTTCCTTTTAAAAGTAAACGTATAAAACAAATAAAAAGTGAGATATTTCTCAAGGAAATATGATGTAAATAATAACAATGGAGGTGACTTTTATTGTCAGGGTGAAATGGCGCATGGATCACCTGCTTAGGAGGTGCCGCTGTGGGTCTCAGGGAGCCAGGGCCAAGGCAGAGACCCAGCTCCTGAGGTGGTGCCTGTTAGCAAATCCAGGGCCTTTCCGAAGCTCCTTCCCCAATGCCACCCGCAGGCCACCCTGGCCACAGTCCAGGCAGTGGTGTGGGTCTTCCTCCTCCAAGCCCTGCTCCCAGAATAGGGGTGTCCTTTCTCCAACCGGTGCACCCCTCACGTTTTCCAGGGGTCCTGAGTCCTGGACTTGATGCAGGAGACAGTAATTATTCTGCCTTACTGTGTAACTGTGGCAGACCACTGTCCATCTTGGCCTCAGTTTCCCGTTTTCTGAAGGCGGGAATAAACCAGCACTGCTGCCCCTTCCTTTCTCCCTCACTTTTCTTCCATTGGTGGGTCTGTCCTGCTGTGCCCCATGCATGTGGTAGCACATACAGGACACCACAGGCTGGGCCTGGTGTGAGTAGCCATCCACCTATCACAGCAAAAAGGGCTCATTCTGGACACGTTTCCTGGCAACACACATCTGCATGCACATACAAGTGGACATCATACAGGGGCATGTGTGTCACATACGTGCACATCCCTGAAATTAAAGAGCACAGAACATCAAATGAAGCCGGCACAGCAGACTGAGGTCTTCCCAGCACAGGTTCTGGTGCCATGAGCTCAGGCCTGGCCCCTGGTGAGTAAAGGACAGAGAGACTCTGGAGCCCTCTCGTCTCCAGTGAATTTGTGCCCACAGATGATGGTGTTTGGGCGATGGGGTGCCCATTAGGTGGGTGCCCATCAGGGTCCCCTGTGCCTGCCAGCAAGAGGTCCTGGATCCACCATCCTCAGCACCAGTGGTGTGTGTCCCCCGGGGATCTGCCTGTGGACAGCCAGGACCCCTGAAAAGCCTGTTCCTGTCTTCCTAAGTGGAGGGGACTGGGTCTGGAAGGGCAGGGGAAGCTTTGTCCTCCTCCCAGTAGGACAGGCACAGCCTCCTGGGAGCTCAGCTCCTCAGTGGCACCAACTGGAACAGACATCCCCTCAGTTTTAAACACAGTGGGCCGCCGGCCACCCAGACATGTGGCTGCGTGACTGACCATCACACTTGAAGAGGGCTGTTAAAGCATGTGGCCCGGGTCACTTCTCCCTGCAGCTCTGTGACTCCTGTTAAAAAGCAGGTGTGTGTCCTTCTGTGGAAGCTGCTTCCTTTCCCTTTAGAGAGCAGGGAAGGAAAGCAATTAGCACAGTCTTTGAAGAGGTAAGCAGAAATGGCAGGGGTGGGGACAAGGAACCAGGGTGGGTCTGTGAGCTGCCCTAGAGCAGAGGCATCCACTGAGGCCCCGTGTGAGAGCTTCCAAGGCAGAAGATAAGAAGCTTCTCCTCCCACCTGGATTTCTTTGTAGATTTCCTTAGGCTCGGGGGCCATGGAGGAGATCAGGAGGTTAGAGCCATGAGCACCCAGATGGGAGATGATGTGCAGGTGCTTCAGAGCAATCCCAGGGCAGCGGCAGCCCCGCGCTTCCCCACCAGACTGCATGTGTCTGCACTTTGACAAGAAGGAGGTAGGGCCTGAATTTAAACCCAGGACAGTGCATCGACCTCCGAGAGCAGAGGCTGAGCGCGTCCACTTTGGCTGCATCAGACATTCTCTCTGGTTCACTGTCAGCGTGTCCTGGCTCAGCCCTGACCAACAGGCTCACAGAATGAACTTTTTCTGGTTGATCAAGTTGTCTCTTCCACACCCTTTTCCCATGTGTTCCTAGGGTGCTAAGGTCCTGCTGGTGCTTCTGACCCCTGTCCTGAGCCTCATGGACTTCTCCTTGTCAGTCACCAGCCTGTCTCTCTTAAAAAGCTCTTGTCTATCAGTAGCAGACCAGGTGAATCAGAGTAGCTCAAACAAACAGGTTTATTCTAGGTCACCTCCAAATATTAACAGCTTGGCATTTGCTAGCTCCCCGAAGCACAGGGTGGTCACTAACGTAGGCAGGGGGAGGTGTGTGGCCACCTCCAGGCAAGCTTGGAAACTCACTTCCCTCAAAGCACTGGGAGAGGCTGCAGCTCCCTACTCCAGGGGACAGCCCCGAAGCCCTGGCCGCACAGGGCTGCAGATCTGAGAGGAGTGTGGTCAGGTCCTGGGCTGGGGGTGAGCTCATGTGGGTGACTACCCAGGAGATCTGGGATAGCAGGGGCCAGAAGCAAGATGAGGGCCCTGGGACTCTCAGGTGCCCTGTGGGACCCTTTTGCCATCCAAGTCCTTTGAACTCTGTCTCCAACAAGACGGCCTCTCAGGTGGGGCTCCGTGGCTCATGCTTTTGCCTTGATGGTGCCCATTTTGCAGCAGATGCCAGTACCCTCTGTGCTACAGGGCGGGGGGCGTCAACAGGCTGAGCCACAGGAGAGATCTAGGACCTCCACGGTGACCTGTCCAGCTGCAGACATGGGAGATGGAGGGTGAGACCTCACAGCAGGGTCAGCCCAAACCACACATCCCAACCACCCGGGCACCTCTCCCAAATGGGACATGGGTGTTTATCTTGGACACAGTAGCTGGTGGACAGCACTGGGCCAAGCCTGGTCTTCTGCTCCCTGGTTCCCAACTTCTCCTTTTCCCTCTCTGGGGGAGGTTGCAGCAGCCCTGCCCAGCCATCCTTACCTGCACAAGTCCTGGCCAGCCCGTGCCCTAACCTGGGGCACAATTTGGGGACAGTGTGCTGCCGTTGACAGCTCTGGAGGGTACAGAGAAAGCTGAGGCTCCTTTTCTTTCATGAAAGTAAATCAGGGTCCCTTTCTGGGGTCTATGCTTTGAGCAAAGGTGAGACCTTTTTGATGATCCTTCTGAGGATTCCTGCATCCAGTGTCCTTCCCCTAAATGATGATGGGTCAGAAAAGGCTGTTTGCAAACGAAGAGCTCTTTACAGAAATGGGAAACCCAATGATTTCTTGAAATCACCGATGTTTTTTCAGAGGATGAAAACAATTAGGTTTCTCCTCTCAGTTAAGGCGAGGGGGGCGCATGTGCATGTACGTGCATGTGCACGTGTGTGTGTCTAGCAAGATAACGTCAGGGTGTCTCAGTGTCTGTCCTGCCTTGTGTGCAGCCACACAGTTCACCCCAGGAGATGGGTGGGGAAGGAGACCCCAAGCTGGGAAGGAGCTAAGCCAGAGGTCCTGAGACCCTGAATGGAGAAGCTGGCAAGAGCAAGCTCCTGATACGTCACAAGCACTCTAAGATGCAGGAAAGAAGTGAAGGCGTAGACTTGTAGCTAATGCCGGGAATGAGGAGGCCGCCATGCTGCCAGCAGGTCTATCAGAAGCTCTCTGTCCCAAAACTGGACTCAGGAGTTCCCGTGCAGCTCATTGAAGTCACTCTGGATTATCGTAATTTAGCAAGGCATCTCATTACCTGTTCGGCTTGCTCAGTAGACATTCTTCTTTCTTTGGGAGAAAAAAAAAGTGACAAAAAATTAGCACATAGAAAAATACATCACAATCTCTTCTTTTAGTCTATTGCCTAAGGGACACAAAGGAGGGAGGGCACTCATGTCGGTGGTCAGCACCAGCCAGAGATGAGATGCAGTCCTTGTGGAATTTGGCAGTAGCTACCCCTTTTAGCTTTGCTGAAAGACAGTGCCTGCAAAGTCTCTGGGGACCAAAGCAAGCCCACCGTCACACTTGACCATAATGACACAACCTGATATGGTGGGTATTTTCAAAACAGTGTCTTCGCCTGACAGACTCTCATGGTGAGTTTCCCTTCCTGGGGGGAAGTGGGGGAGAGTTGGGGGCACCAAAAGGTGCTCAGTGCTCAGGGTGTGGGGTGGGGCACCCAGACCTTCTGCCTAGACATTGCCACCACATTCCCTGGGTCACCTTCCCCAGGAAGTTCTCTTCTACTTCTGTATTTATAACCCTTTCAAGCTGCATCCCTGTGTCTGGCCCCTACTTAATTCTAGGCCTATAGACCCACCTCTTTCCTCAGAAGCTTATAGGAAAAGTGAGAGGCAGATATGTTACCTGACTATGTTCCCATGGTGTGAAGAGGAGATGTTTTAGAAATGACAAGATGGCATATTTGAAGAAAGAACTCATTCTCCTAAGAGGAAAACACCTCATATGAGAAAGATTGAAATTAAAGGCAAAATTGGAATGGGCTTTAAGGTTGAATAGAAGTTGCCAGGAAAAATGAGCTGGGAGTAAGAAGAAACCAAGTTGTTCCTCATCAAGCACCAACTGGGTACACATGCTTTACCTGTTTAAAATGCCCAACTACCATGGATCATTCAACAGTCAGCATTAGAGAGTTCTGTATCTCCATTTTGCAGGTGAGGGAACTGAGGCCTCATGCAGAAGTAGGTTTGGAAGTAGAGTCTGGCCTGGAGACGCTGGGTTCTGAGCCTGCCCTGCAGGGCTGGAGCTGCGGCTTGGTGCTGAGAAGGAGGAATGAAGCAAGAATGGCTGCCGGAAGCACGCCCTCCTCTGCCTGACTGTCCGTGATGCCCACCACAGCATGTCTTGGGATGGACATCTGGCCCTTCTGACCTCAGCCTCTCCACAGCAGAGCACAGGCAAGCTCTGTCCTGGGGTGAGGAGCCTTCCCTTTCCTTCCTGCCCTTCCCAGGTCTTCCTGTCCCTGCACCCAACATGCTTCCTGACTGCGAAGCTTTCTGGGTGTGTGCCAGAGCCAGAGGCCGGGGCTGCACACAGGGCAGTAAGAAGAGCTGGCGAGGAGGACCTGCCTGCAGCCTGGGTGTGTGTGCAGCCGTCCTCCAGAGCTAGCTGGTGGGTCTCCCTCTCGCTCCTGGCCCTGCAGAGTCCTCTCCACTCTGGCATGTTTCTCTTTGTTTGTCTTTCCATCCCTCCATGCTGCTTTCATTTCCATCTTCTAATTAGCTCCTGTCTCACTTTGGGACTTTTGGTCTCCTTTAAAACTAGCCTGGCCTCTCCCTCTCTCCTTCCTTCCTCCCTCCTTCCTTCCTTCCTCCTCCCTTCCTTCCCTCCCTTCCTCCCCCTTTCCCTCCCTTCCTTCTCCCTCCTTCCTTCCTTCCTTCCTCCTCCCTTCCTCCCTCCTTCTCCCTCCCTTCCCTCCCTCCTCTCTTCCTTCCTTCCTTCCTTCTTCCTTCCTTCCTTCTTCCTTCCTTCCTTCCTCCTCCCTTTCCCCTCCCCCTCCCCCTCCTCCTTCTCTGCTCATCTCTGGGCCTCTGTCTCTCTGCCTGGGTTTTTCTGTCTCTGTTTCATCTTTGTTCATTTACATTTTTGTTTTCTGTCTCCAGTCTGTCCTTCTGTTTTCTGGCTTTGCAGAGCAATTCAGGTCCTTGGTCTTTCTCTGTCTCCTCTGTCCATTTAGTTCTCCATCTCCCTGTCCTCCATTCCCATATCTTTGCCAAACATCCAGATACCAGACCTGCCCAGGGGATGGAGAGTCACCCGGAGGTCTGCATGCCTCCTCCAGTTGCTGGAGATGCCCGAGAGCTGGCAGGGCTGCTGTCTGGGACAGGGTGCTCCCGCGGCCACAGAGCTTGCTCCTCCCAGCGTGCGACTAGGCAGTCCAGGTGTTGATTAAACAGCGGAGACCAGTGTGCCAGCTCTGCTGTGTTGTGTTGAATTTTAACTCGGGCTGGGGTGGTCGGAAGGCTGTGGGGAATGCGTGGCAGGCTGCAGTGATCGGGCAGCGCCTGCTAAAGTGCTAATGGGGAGGTCGGGAGGTGGGCCTCACCACCTGTGCAGGGATTATTTGGTGCTGGCCTTGGGATCACGAGTAAGCAAAGCCCCAAGTGGCTGAAGCGCAGGGTGGTCCTGGGGGAGGCTGTGGTCTCCTCCTTTCCGACCACTCGACTCCAGTCCTCAACGCTCTGCTCCCTTCATCTGCCCTGGGCTCTGTCTCAGCTCCTGTGTTTTCCAGCCCCTGCCTTAGACACCCTGCCTGGGTCTGTGATGGTCTCTGGTTACGATGAGGATGAACTGACACAAGCCAGGTGATGTCAAATGGCGTGAAGTGTGCTCTCACCTGTGGTGGCCAGAGGGACAACCCCGTTCAGCCAGGCTTAAGCCCTGGGGCCAGCAGGGCCAGGCTCCCCTGAGATCCCCAAGGATTCTCCTGCCTCCCCGCCTCAGGGCTCCAGGTTCCTGGCCTGCAGCAGGTCCCGCCAGCCCCCACCTCTGTGGTCCATATCCCTCTTCCTCTTCCACCTGTCCCAGGTCCTCCTGCCTTTCTCTTACAAGGACTTGTGGTTTTATTAGGGCCCACAGGGACGATCCATGACCATGCACCTCACAATCCCAGCTCTCCTGTCTGCAACATTCACAGGTTCCATGATTGGGGTGTGGATGTCAGGGCTCAGCTCACCACAGCACTCTGGGTCCCCTACTGTCCCTGCTCCCCTGACACTGCAAGAAGGGACCTGCCTGAGGAATGCCCATCTGCTCCCCTGTGGCCCATGCTATCGACATGGCCCCATGTCGTGGCCTTTGGAGACAGAGCCTAGTGGTGGGACTAGTGTCTGAATAAGAAGACAAAGAGGCCAGGCTGTGACTCCATTCAAGGACAGTCAAGAGGTCACGGCCTGAAGACCAGGAAGGGCCCTCACTTGAAACCAACCTTGGGCCTCCGGGCCCCAGAACTGTGAGAGGCTGGCGTGTGTCCACTTTGCCCAGGGCACTTGGCGACGGCAGCTCAGCAGAGCAGGGGAGATGGCGGGTGCCTCCCTCCTTCCTGAACCTCATCTCAGCTCCTTGGAGAGGAGCCTGGTGCCTGGCTGTGGGAAGATACCCTGAGCCCTTGGCAGAGTTTGTCCAGGGCCTGCGGGCAGCACAGGTTCTTGTGTGCCCTGCCCAGTGCCGGTGGAGGGGCGTACTGGGCTGGCAGCACTGGGCCTGTGAAGTGGCTCATTCACATAGCAGAGGGCTCCAGCTCCGCGGGCCCAGCTGCTGCAAGGCTGGGCTCTCTCAAGTTCGCAGCTGCTGCTTCCCAGACATTTGACTTTGGACGTGCCAGATAACATCTCTGAGTCTCAGTTACCCATTGCATACAGCATGCATGGTGACAGCTCCTCCTTCTGGAACTTTCTATGTCTCATTATTCCCAGTTGGAGCAGAGGTATGTGGCTACACAGCCCCAGCTGAGCCAGAAGAAGCCCAGCACCTGGGAGTCAAAGGGGCCAGCGGCCCAGGCTCACCCCGCTCTCGTCACCTGCTCTTTCTGCTGCTTCTAAGACTCCACCCTTCCTGTCTCTGGGCTCTGTGGTCTCTGCTCCTCTCCTGTGTCTTCCTCTCTCAGCTGAGCCTGGCTTGTTTCCCTTCCTTCTCTCTCTCATTTTCCCTGGGTCTTTGCCTTTGTCTTTGCTGTTGTTTGTCTAGCTTTCCCAGAGGTCAAAGTCTTGCCTGTTCCACATTTTGTCATGAAGATCAAGAAAACTTGTCAAATAAAATGCAGTACCCACTGGCCAGCCATTTTCTTTGTAATGACCCTCCTGTGGCCGGTCTGCTATCTCCTTGAGACTCTCAGCCACTGGTGGACGCTCTTGTCCACAGGGAGACTGGGAAGGGAAGCAGCTCTGCACAGCATCTGTCTTCTCTGTATTTTCTGTTGCTCCCTTGACATAAGAATTGTGCTTTCAGCAGCACTGATTTTTATCGAGTTTTTACCCAAGTGCTATCATACTTGAAATGACCTTCTTCATTTTTTTCAGGGAACACAGGTAGCTGAGCTTTCGAAAGCACATGCTGCTGAGTGCCTGTCATCTGAGGCCACAGGAATAGAGTGTGAATAGCAGGCTCGCTGGACTAAGAAGATAGCACACGCCCTGACACAGGAGTCGGAAATCCCTGTGAAAAGTTGAAGCAAACATCCTAGTTTTTCTCTGGCAGGAAGTTTATACCATCCCTATGGTTTAGAAGTGGGACTGACGAGGGTCCTAGGGACAAAAGGAGGGGAAACCAATGGACATATCCTGAGCATCACAGTTGAAGTTTTGGCTCGGAACTCAGTGGGCAGAAGAGGAGCAAAAGACCTCTCAGAACTGGTTTTTATTCTGGAGACTTACTGGATTAGGAGAAAGCACAATGTAAAACTAGAAGCCTTGGGAAAAGTGCCTGGGCTCCAGGGCTATTCCTATGACTTACAGAATGTCACAGAAACACATATAATAAGTAGTTGTGCAATTTCTTTAATTAAGATTTTTGAAATTATTGGCCCTCGAAGATTGTTTTTTAGTTAGATAAGATGCAATTTTAGCTTCATTTATCTGCCACCAAGATTGGGTGGGGCAAAGGCTGTTGGTCAAGATGGTGGACTCTGAACTTATCTTGGCCATACCTGGTAGCCATTATTTCAGGGGTATCTGCTGCTGATATGATATGCATGCATTACAAGTTGTTGCAAGGAGAAGGCCACAGGAGGCTGGGTGGCCATGTCCAAAACTCACTGGACGGCTTTCAGGGTGAAGGCTGTAAGCCCAGGCAGGAGCTGTTACTGCAAAACATGGAGAATTTCTTCTTTTTCCAACTAAATTTCAGTTTGGCTCTTTTTTTTTTTTTGTAGGGGAAACCAGGGGTTGAAATGAGGGCACTCAACTACTGAGCCACATCCCCAGCCTTATTTTGTGTTTTATTTAGAGACATGGTCTCACTGAATTGCTTAGCACCTCTCTCTTGCTGAGGCTGGCTTTGAACTAGTGATCCTCCTGCCTCAGTCTCCCAAGCTGCCAGGATTATAGACAGGCACCACTGTGCCCAGCAATATATTTCTTATTGATTCAACAAAAATTATAAGGGCTGACTCAAAAATAAGTACAAAGCTAAGGCTTAGTTTTCTATTTATCTGTTGATAAGTAGAGAATTTAAAAAAAATTTTATTTGTTCTAATTAGTTGTACATGACAGTAGAATGCATTTATACATTTTGATAGATCATACATAAAGGGAGTGTAAGCTCTCATTTTTCTGATTTTACATATCGCAGAATCACATCAGTCATGCAATCACACATGCATATGAGGTGATAAAGTTAGAATGAGTTTTCTCCTTGTATCAAGAGCAGGTAGTAACTATTGGAGTTTCTTAGAGACTCTGGAGAAGAGAGGAGAGGTACAGAAACTACAGGGAAAATGCCTGGGCCGGCTTCAGTCTGACACTTCGCAGGCTAGACTCCTCCGCCCTTGAGCGTTCCCTTGGGGAGGTCCAGGTGGTGTCTCAGGAAGCCTCTGAGGTGGGCAGCTGCTCTTCTCTGTTTCCACTGTTTTTATTTTTTCAGTCTGTCTGGCACCATGGTCCACAGCAATCACAGTCTAGTTACAAGGAAACAAGGACTTAGTCAACTAACTGGGGTTGATGTAGCTCATGACAGGGAACATGCTTAACACATGTTAGGCCTGGGTTGAGAGAGGAGAGAGAGGGGGGGAGAGAGAGAGAGAAGAAATAAAAGATCAGTTAACTGAAGCCTGACTTATGGCTTCTGAAGGCCACTACCCCATATAGCCACCAGTAATTTCCATTAAAAGATGAAACTTATGAAAGCCCCTTTCAAAAGCTTTATTACTCCTTAGAAATACTGACCTGGAATGATCTGCTTCCGGGGCTTGGAAAGATTCCTTTCCCTAAAGACACAATATGAACAATTTGACATCTGTGAATTTGAGGGCGGCTTGGCCTGAACATATCTGAAGCTCAAAAACATTCAAGGCTTAGAAAAACCAGGTCCAAAGGGCCTCAGCTCATCCTCTGGGGAGCTGAGGATGCTGAGGATCCCGTCCCTCCTTCTCCTGGGACCAGGCGACCTGAGCTGCGGCCGATGCAGTCCTTTTCCTTTCCATGCAGATCCCTCCCCAGGGAGGCCCCCGCCCTGCAGGTTCCCTTCTCCGCTGCATTGTTCTCGCTCATCTCCCATTTGTGGAATTCACTAAAACACTGCTGTCCAGGCCTATAGCTGTATGGCTGTGGGAGACAGGGTCCTACGTGTGCTGGCCACACGTAGAACTGCTTAAAGATGGTGACAAAGCCAGGATCATGGGTTGACCTGACCTCAAGGAAAAGACAGGACATGGGTGCTGCTTGCAGACTGAGCCTCATCAGTCTCTATTTCAAATCCTGGAGGCTGCACAAGTTGAGTGGAGCTTTTCAAGAGCTGTGGTGTTAATGTCACCGTTTTAATGTCACCTACGATTACTATACCCCAACTTTACACACAGGCGGTTTCTGTGGTGGTGCCTGCTCCCTTCAGTCCAAGGGGGTCTCCAGAGGCACAGGACCCTCCTCAGCACCCTGGACACACCTCTATTTGGTGGAGTCAGCCAGCTCAGTCAGTTGGAAGGTGCTTTTTCTGAATTTCCAGATATTGCATTTTCCAGCACCAAAGCATGCTTTCTTTTATAGTTTCTTTGAACATCTTCATGGAAGAAAGAAAAATGCAGTTGGTAGTGTGTGATGATCCTTGGAGAGTCTCTTTCTGACTATAGGATGAGTTCCAGCTTTTATGGGATTAGTAGCTGCGTTGTTTGCTAGTGAAACAGTTTCCAGAACATCTGAAGTCAATCAAGCATTGTCAGCATGGGGCTGAATTTTCCCACTCTTGGAGATAAATAAATAAAACACGTGGCTGCTCTGGAAGACAGCGAAGACCGGCTTGCCTCTGCAGTAATTAAGTTCTCAGGCTTGGTACAACTGGACCAGGAGCTAATGAGGCACAGGAAGGGCTCATGAGAGCATTAGCATTCCAAAGCTGCCCCAGAGCCAGGAAGCTTCTTGTTTCCAGCCCCATCTGTGCCTGGTGGGGTGAGGCAGGTTGTTTTTTGATGGAGCTTCTGTCAAAAGAAAGATAAAGTTACCTGCCATGTGCCTAGAATTATGTTGCCAGCTGGTCAGGAAATTAACCTGATGTCCCTTCTGGGTGAGTCAGCAGCGTGATACAGCAGCTGAACCTGGGCGAATGTGGGGCGGCCAGAGAAGAGCCCTCCTCCCATGCCACCTTACTATTGATGCACTGCGGCGATGGCATGGCCAGGTGTCTGTCCCACCCCTAGCTCCCAGAGGAAATGCCCGGCTCAGGACCTGAAGGGTTGCAATAGCTTTAGGCAAAGCTGGAAACCGAAGGGCTCCTCCCACCTCTTGCTTCTGCTTTCCACTGCACCTTCTTTCTGCAGATGGATTTGTCCCCACATAAGTCTCCAGACTTATCACTGTGACATTAGGGCCCTGTGTCCACTCCAGCGCTGGGAGGATTACCACATCCTGAACAGGGAACAAACCACAACAGGGAAATCAGGTCCTCTGAGCAAAGCCATGGAGTCTCTCCAGGGCCCAGGAATGCTGTCTGGAGAAGAGCCAGGCTGCCGTCTGCAATGGGTGCATCAGCACATAGACCCGAGGTCCCCTCTGCAGGTGCTCCACGCCAGGCACCGAGGCAAGACAGAGACATGAAAACCTCACAGGAGTTTTGCAGGGTTGGGGAGAAAATTTCAAGACACCAAACATTTATTGAGCATCTGCTCTTAACGCTGGTTTCTGTGGGTGTCAGACCTAGACCTGCAGGAATTTACATGCAGGTGACAGACTTAGACAATAGTCAATGCTCAGCTGAAACATGGCACCATGCATGTGAAAATACAGCTTCCATGCTCCAGGAAGGGACATCCAACCCACCTCTGGATACACATGACCCGCACACAAACCCACATCATGTCTGTGCATTATAGTCTGTGGTCAGAATGGGTGCCATAATTTGTGGGACAAAATAAAAATGCAGTTCCCTTTCTTCCAAAAGCCTGGAAAACACTTATCAAAGTTTCTAAGTTATAAACTGTCTTCCTTGCTTCCAGTTTTTCCTCTCTGGACTTGGCATGTGTTTTAACGTTGCTATTTAAGGTCATTAAATAACATCGACAATCTGAATTATTCATACGAATTTTACTATTTATGTTCACTTCGCTCAGAGACAGACTCGAAGACGGACATAACAAAGTGAGGTGCACACGGCACCTCTCAAATTAAACAATGTGGGACTAATCTTCACATCTGCATATGCATTTTTTTTGTCACAGAATAATGGAGACATGACATAAAAGGACTCCGATTATTCCTGTTTCATTTCTTCAAGCACATTCTACCAGCACTCTCTCTCTTCATCTTGCTAGGAGAAGACAAGGATCCCCGGGTCGCCCCATCTTTCCCTTCCCTTCCTGCAGACACCTCGCCTTTTGGTGGCATTGGGCTGCTGGAGCTGCCAGGCGCACAGGAGCTGTTACAGCAAAGACATCCTGGAAACTCAGATGCACCTGGTGTCGTGGTGGACAAGAGCCTGTGGGAGAGGAGTGTGATGGGCAGCAGGCCATGGGTTAAGCCCTCCAAGCACATCTGCCCTTTGTCCCTGCAGCGGTCCCGTCCCGCTGTGGCTTGGAATAACTTTGCAGAGGGAAAGCCCGGGTAGCGCTGTCGGCCTGGAAGGAAGTGTGGAAGTCTGCAGCACATCTGGAGATTCTGGAGGTGACTCCTGCATAGACGTGGCCGACTTCTATAAACTACGGGTGTGACTTCCTTTCCCTTTGTCTATCACCAGAAGCTGAGCGTTTAAATATAAATCGTCAAGCCAACAATTGTTTAATTTTTAATTCATTCAGTAACACAGTCACCTATTTTTCCTTTTTTTTTTTTTTTTTTGGTCCTGAGGATTGAACTCATTGAACTCAGGGGCGCTTAACCACTGAGCCACATCCCCAGCTCTTTTTATATTTCGTTTAGAGACAGGGTCTCACTGAGTTGCTTAGGGCCTTGCTGTTGTGGTATGGATGCAAGATGTCCCCCAGAAGCTCACCTGTAAGACAGTGCAGGAAGGTTCAGAGGAGAGACGATCCAGTTGTGAGAGTCCCAACCCAGTCAGCGAGTTAATCCCTGATGGGATTAACTGAAGAGGTGGGTGTGGCTGGAGGAGGGGGGCATTGAGGCATGGCTTTGGGGTGTATATCTTGTATCTGGAGAGTGGAGACTGTCTCTCTGCTCCTGACAACGCCAGCCGCTGCCCTCTGCCACTCTCTTCCACCATGATGTTCTGCATCCCCTCACCCCAAAGCAACGGAGCCGGTCTTCTATGGACTCAGACCTCTGAAACCGTGAGCCCTCGAGTAAACTTTTCCTCCTCTACAGCTGTGCTGGTCGGGTCCTTTAGTCACAGCAGGGACATAGCTGACTGAAACACTTGCTAAGTTGCTGCAGCTGACCTGGAACCCAAGGTGCTCCTGCCTCAGCCTCCAGAGCCGCTAGATCTCAGGCGTGCACAGCTGTGCCCAGTCAGCTTTTCCTCTCTGACTGGAGATGAGGCATGCATGTCCTGCTGGCTGGCTCACAGATAACCCTCCTTCCTCACCTTTTGTTCCTGCCGTGCACTTTGACTTCAATATTAATTGTATAGTTCATTTTTCATTCCATTTCAGCTGCCTTCGCTGGGAAGTAACACGCCTCATTGAAATCCCTGAACACAGCATCTTGAAGCTGCAGACACCTTGTTTCCCATCGCCCAGTGGCACTGCCAGGGCTGCCTGCCTTCCCGTGTGCCTCCAGCCATCTGAGCATGTCTCTGACACCCACCCTTTCCAACATGGCCCTCACTGCCCCGCTTCTTTTGGAGAAATATTTATTTTGTGCTCATGAAAAGAGGAACTTGACTCCCGTTCCATGCCCGACTCAGAGTTTAAACACATGCCATGCTCAGAGTTAGGCAGCTCCCTGTCCCCTTCTTCTGTCCCCTGTGATATCAACAGGGATGTCTTCAGGTTCATGGGCCAGAAAAGCAACCCAGGTGGGGTGGAAGGAAGAGATGGGACATTGGCTCATGTCACTAGACGGTGCAGACCTGAGGCCCAGCTGGATCTCAGGTCACAGACATGGACGCTGTCTCCAGCGTGGGTGCTGCATCCCCTTGGTTAGGATGGCCATCACCCTGGCCAGACCCAGGCCCCAGGCTGAGACCCCAGGTTCTAATTCCTGAGAGTTTCAGCACAGGGCCTGGGATTGGTTCCATAGGAGAATTCAGGTCTAATGCTTGACTCTAAAATAAGCACTTTTCACAGGGTTCTTGGATTAGCTGACCCTGGTCTCCTGCACCCAGTGCACCCAAACAATACAGGCTACAAGTTGGTAAGCTGAGTATCCCAGAAAAAATTCCAAGTGTTATTACTCAAAGAAGCAGAGATGGGTCGACAGTGAAGGAGTGTCTATTCCATCATACCTGGGCTCTTAAACCTGAGGCACAGGACGGCAGCAACAGCAGGTGAGCCCATCACAGCTGCTCTCTGGAATGATGACAGGACACCTGTCCCTGTTCTAAGGATCTCCCTTCCCACAGGTTATTAAGGTTCTATGATTCTGGAGGGTGGGTGGATGATGCTGCTATCTCCATTTCATAGATGAGGAAACTGAGAGACAGAACATTGAGTTGACTGGACTAGAATTTCTCAGATGATGGACAAAGCTGGAATTGGGACATGTCATTCTGCTGTCCCTGCTCATAACTGCTGCTCTGATCTGCCTCTGATACAGGGAAGATTCCCCTCCTAGTCTCCAACTGTGACCTTCAGTAGTCAATTCAGCTCTGAGCACTTTGGCTTCTCTCTGTTAAAGTAAAGCTAAGCTTAGGCCATCCACCAAGCCCTGTCACTCCATAAATAGGATAGGATTTCATTATTCATCAGTCAGTCAATCAACTAACATTTGTGGCTTCGGGGTTCTTTAAGCAAAATGGGATAGGATGGTGGGTAAAGCATTTCCTAGCTATGGCAATTTACAAGATGCAAATCATGAAACTAAAACCTAGAATTATTATTCTTGTTTCTCCTGGGAAGAGTTTTCTGGCCCCTAGTGTCTCTGCAGGTTCAAAACACTAGCTGAGAGCTTTTTCCAGGCAGAAAGGTGAGCCTGCTCAGGAAGCAGCAGGGCTCAGCCTGTTCAGCTGTTCAGCCCAGTGCTGAACTCTGTAAGCTGCTATTACTCACAGTATATGCTTGTCAAATTTTTCCTTTGTGACCATTGTTCGAATACAAAGTGTCGTTTGGCTGCTCAGAGGTGAGACTGCCCAGCCTCCTATCAAAGAGAATATGTACCAATTTATTTATTTATTTTTTTGCTTTGGGAAAACTAATAAATAATTTTTATAGATCAACAAGAAAAGAGAAAGAGTGTATGTTACATTTATTGGCATTTAATAAGAATATAAAAACAGGTGTGCAAACATAAAAACAGGTGTGCAAATATAAAAAATGAATAAAAATTTTTCTGCACAATATTTTGCCAATGAGTACTCATATAACTACTGAAGTATTTCATTTGTATCTTACCACCCTATCAAATACACACAAGTCTCCAGGGCCAGATGATGACTTTAAGAGAATTACTGAAAATATTTAAATAATAAATAAAAATAAAACCAACCTTGGACACTCTATTACAAAAAAGAAAAAAGTGGAAAAACTTCCCTACACTTTCCATGAAATCATAATACTCTTGATATGAAAAAGTACCTAGGAAATTTACATCAGAAGCTGTCATAACATAGACACAATAACTCTAATTTGGTAATTAGCAAATTAAATCCTTAAAAATAAAAAAGACACTAAATCACAAGCAAGTTCACCTTATTCTAGTATGTAAAACTGATTGCCTGTCATCATCACATTGACAAAATAGAAGACAAAAATGCAATCAATGCAATAGATAAGAAGAATGATTTGATAGAATAACAAAATAATTCATTGTTAATAGCAAATAGGGAGTAGAGGAGAATTTTCTTGGTTTTGTAAGTGTTATCTTCAAATATTCTACCAGGAATGTAGCTTGGTGACAGAAAACTTGCTTACCATTTATGAGACCTTGGGTTTAATCCCAGAACCAGAGAGAGAGAGAGAGAGAGAGAGAGAGAGAGAGAATCAAAATACAATGTCCTACAGTAAACATTTAATTAAAGGTGAATTATAGAAAGTACTACTTTTTTTTTATTGTAAACAAATGGGATACATGTTGTTTCTCTGTTTGTACATGGCTAATAAGTGGAGGATGACACATAATGGGGGGGAGGGAAGGGTTAATGTTAGGGTTAGAGTTAGGGTTAGGGAGGGGGGCAAGTATGGAGGAAGGAAGTACTGTATAGAGGGTAAAGAGGGGTGGGAGGGGTGGGGGGAAGGGAAAAAATAACAGAATGAATCAGGCAACATTACTCTATGTAAATTTATGATTACAGAAAGTACTACTTCTGAGATCAGGATGGGACAGGAATGTCTGCTCTTGCCTCTTCTGTTGAACACAGTACTGGATGACTTATTCACTGTGGAGGTATAGGAAAAAGGACAAAAAATATGAAAATTTGAATGCAAGACTGAAAACTGTTGCTATTTTAGGCAATTTGAGTACCTACTTTAAAATTCAGTTTGGATAAATCTAAGAATTATTAGAATTAGTAAGTGAATTTAGCAGTCAGGACATAGAATCTGAAAACACACAAGGAGATGGAACAATTCATCCACTGATATGGTTTACTGGGTGATAACTGTAGACTGGGTAATGTGTGTCTGGAGGAAGTAGGTAACTGGGAGCATGCCTTTGGGGTATATATTTTGCCCCTGGTGAGCAGAACTCTTTCTGCTTCCTGATTGCCATCCCTTAAGCTGATTTCCTCCACCATGACTTCCCACCATGATGTCATTCCTCACTGTGGACCCAGAGCTATGAAGTCAGTCAACCCTGGACTGAATCTCTGAAACCATAAGTCAAAATAAACTTTTCCTCTTTTAAGTGGTTCTTGTCAGTTCTTTTAGTCACAGTGATACACAAGCTGACTGAAATGCTATGGAATCACTTTGGAATATTCTGAGTATGGTGGCCTTCAGTAGATAATTTGTTGATCTTTACTGGCATCAGTCAACAATAGTATAGGTATTAATAAGAGAGAAAGTAAATGGGCAGAAAATTACATTCTAATTCAAGTAATTCCAAAAATTCATTTTTATTTTATCATTAGTCATAAAAATTAGGATCATTTAAGATTCAAAATAGTCCAAAACCTTGGTTAACATTTGAAGCAACAACTATTTCTAGGGTTACCTTAAAAGAGGGGCAGATGTGTGGTCAAATCCTTTCTAGATTCATTGGTTCTGTCTTTGCCTAACAAAATTATATATTTAGAATATAATTAGAGGCTCAAAGTATGTAAGTACACATATGAAACAATATTTGTGTTCTATGTGTGACTGTTTAAACACTGGTGGAGCAATGTAAAACTTGGGAATCCCACCTTTTTGAAATGTGCATTCAGTCAACAAAACATGAAGAGCCAGAAATTTCTAATGTAGCAGTCATGTAGTTGATGCATAGCCTTCATTTAGTGTTTACTCTTTATTGAGACATGAATAATTTGTAATCAAATACAGCAATGAAACAAATTATTTCACATGAACTTTCTAGGCACCAGGATTTTTAATTAGTGATATTGTTCTTTAGAATCTTTAAATTATAAGATATAAAAGTAAAATGTGAAGGTTGAGTGTCAAAGTTCATAGAATAGATACAAATTAAATGATAGAATATTTCAGATAACTCTAAATATTTTAGAGCCCGGTTTAGAAAGTTTGGTTGGCTAACATTTTGCAGTGGGAATTTGGGTATAAAGTCCTAAAAATATAGCAGTTTTTTGTATGTTTTTTTTTTTTTGTTTATTGCTTATTAAAACAAAGAACTACAAATTGTAGTGGACAGAATCTATTCTCCAAATCCTAACTATAACATGGTCTAAAGGAGACTTATAACCTGAATTTTGAACTTGAAACTCCAAGAGACTGTAATGTTGTAATGTTCTCTGTATCACAAGTAACTGCAAAATGTAAAAATAACTGTGAGACTCAGATTAACCACTGTGTGACTCAGTTAACAAGAATTCATAAGCACCAAGTGTAACAGTTTAGCATTATGGTAGTTGCTATGAATATATAAATAATAGAATTTCAAGATGTTGTCTTTTTTCTATTTGAGTATTTATTATTTTATTATTTTTGTTTTAAATGAAAAAAGTTGACTATTTAATAATTTGATATACAAAAACTATAAATCAGGGAGTCATTATCAAGACCCCTCAGGTTAATAAAATGACCTTTGAGTGTGTATGTGTGTCTTTAATCTCCCGATTTCTTTTGAATTTTGATGGTATAAGTATTTTCTGCCTTTTGGGAAGGTACCTTTTGTAAGGTGTGAGGATTTTAAGAGACTTTTTGGACATTCATACCAAATAAATACCTTATATGAATGAGATGACCCCATGTACATTAAGGTCTTACTAGTTTGACATAGAATTTCAGGGGAGGAGAATTGGTAGATATTTTACTAATTAGGAAAGAACACCAGGAGGAGGTGAACTGGAGCCTAGCCAATTGGTTTGGGTGGTATTTGTATAGTTAAAAAGAAAATGACAAGAACGTTGCATACAAGAATGAAATTGATGAGGACATGTAGTGAAGAGGAACATAACTGTAAAATTGCTGAATGTCCAGATACCCTAAGATATGAGCCCAGAACTCCTGCTCATATTGTATCAGAGTTTCTCTAACATTATTCTAGTCAGCATATGATTGTCTTCAAGACTGAGAGTTGTGTGATATTTTTCATTTAGACATATAAACATGGGTGCATATACAAATAAATAAAGCAAATTCCATTTTCTAAATATATTCTTCACCATTAATTAATCCTTTTTAAGTGCCATGTATTTTTTCAAGACTTTCATAATTTAAGCATGAAAATTAATGTATGGAAAGCAGGAATGTACACAGGTCGAGAAACAGTTTCCTGCCAAATTTGACTTCTTTAACCTACAAATTATATTCTTTTTTCAGGAAGAAGAGTATGAGATCTCATATTATGTGTGTATGTATATATATAATATGTATATCATATATATAATATGAAAAATACTAGTGAAAATTTTTGTCTCTCTAAGAAAGCAAAAAGAAACTTATAGGACTGAAATTGCTGGCAACAGTTTTTAGAAAAATTGTCTTGCCCATAAGAGTTTTAACACACAAGAAAACATTACTAAGGTAAATCATAAACTCTTAAATTTTTAAGGAAATACTCTTAAGTTATATTTCTAAAGCACTGACTACAAACAAGGGGTGATTGAAGTGCTTACTTGAAGTAGATTTCCTATGAACTCCATCCTTCCATAGGAAATCTAAAGAATATTAAAAATATTTTCACTGTTTAAAAATTATTTAAAAATTTTTTAAATTTTTTTAGTTTTATAGACTTCATTTTGATTCACTGTATACAATGAGGGGTATAACAGTTTTCTTGAATGTGAACAAAGCTCAGATACAATGCACAGCAAGTTATATTACATTGAAATAACCTTAGTTCAGTGGAATAGGGATTAATATCACAATTATTTGGAGTGTTAATGAAGATAAGAAAGAAATGTGACTAAAGCATTCAGCTTATCACTTCACAGAGTTGCCAGACTCTGGGTAAGCACATTTTTGTTTGTTTATTGCTAAACAAAAATTAGGAAAGTTTTGAGGGTTGAGAGGGAATCAGCTTTGCCTGTAGTCAAATGCTATTTATGAGTATCTAGATAAGCAAATGTTTGATAAACTCAGAATGTGTTGCTTTGCAGTCCAGGATTTTTTTTTTGTCTAGATCTAGAATAGCAATAAAAAAAGAAATGTTTAGCTCAATATTTTGACTTGAGACTTCTCTTCTTATAATATCCCATCATTAACCTGCAAATATGATCTATTGTTTAAATTGCTCAATATTTCCCACCCCAAATCCATATTTTTTCACCTTCTTTAGAAAGTACCATAATTGTTTGCCAAATGTGTTGATTCAAAAATTTGGGTACTTTATTGGCTGGTCTTCCAGGCTGATTTTGGACTGGTTGGCAGCAAGCACAGATTTGTAAAATAAGTTCAAAGAAGAAATAACTAAGAAAAATCCAAAAGGTGCACTCCAGCTCCCTTCAGACTTGCTCCACAGCTCACACTACTTAGGTCTCACACATCTGAACCTGTGTGCAGAGCTTTGTCAAGCTTTGTTGGAAGCCTGCAGAGCACAGTGGACTACAAGCCATATCAGTGGCTCCACAGCCCCTTGATTAATGCCACTAGGTATACTATCAGGATATCACATTGTGAAATATCAGACCCATTTCAGAAATTGGTTCCTGCTCAGGCATCACATTGCCCTGACCAGAACACTGGCATTCTGTTCAGTTACATGCTGAAAAATACTCTGCTATCACGAACTTCAGTTGTATTGCATTATCTGAATACCTTTAAATAGAACCAACAAAACTGGGAGAAATTCCTTCCAGATTATGGAAACAGAAATATGAATATTTATGTATTCCATTTTCCATTCACTTTCAAAATCTTGCACTTGGATCTACACTTATCTTTGGTAGGTTTCATAAAACAAAAGGATTTTTTCTGCAGTTACACATAGAGTGGCCTTAAGAAATTGTCAGCTGACATGAAGCTACATAAATATGCTCTATTTAATGATTCAAATTATAAAAGCCCTAGTAGACTCCAAGTTAAGGTCAGAGCAACCTTGCGATAGATGCACTTCATAGCTCTTGAATAACTACAATGCCCTAACTGTATATCTTTACACAAAAATAAAGTTTCAAAAATGATCCCCAGAAATTATCTCAATCAACTGCTGCTCCCTTTTCACAGACTCAAGCCATCTGTAAAAGAGACCTAGGTTGACGGGGTCATGGGGAGGGTCTTACCACTTCTTATATGTATTCTGTTCCCAGAATCTTAACAACAGCACTAACTGGAAATTCTCACTTTAAATGATATAATTTTAATGATTTCTCTTTAGTTTTGTTTCTTGTGGAAATATATAAGATTTAATGAGCAAGTTGTCTAGAAGTTATATTTAAACTTGATATTAGCCTTCAATGTCTATTTTTAGAGATTGTAAACATCCAAATTGAGAGTATGGACCAGTAAATCTTTTATATATCTGTCCTTTGCCTTTTACAGCATGTCCTTACTGGCTGTCTCTGCAAATTTTGTTTTTCTCTGAATGGGCTATTGCACTCATGGCTTTTGGCAGCTGCCAAGTTCTAATCCTGAATATAAAATCAATCTGTGGGGCCACAGCCACAAAACAGGGCCTACTTGAAATGATTCTTTTCAGGTTTCTGGTTACTATTGTATTAGAGATTTAGTGCAATGGGCAAGGACAATGATTCATTTTCTTTTATGAGAAATCTTTATTTTCAAGGGCCACAGCTTGGTTGAATTCTTTTCAGATTGCTCTCTCGAATATATGCAGCACATGCAGTAATTCAATATCCTCTTCAACTTTAAATATTGTGGAGAAAAAGTCAACCCAGAATCTTCTGTACCAGATCTTTGCATTAATATGTAAAAAGTTAACAAGATATTGAAGCACACTCAATATTTTTCAATACAGAGGAGGAAACTACTCTGTTAGAAACTATTATCACATTGTTTTCCCTTGAATATTCTTCTCATTTCTCACAATAATAAAGGCACTAGTTCATGCAGTAAGAAAGGATTTTGGTGTCCATTCAGTTTGAATTGTCCTTGGGTCAACTGCCTCTATAGTATTTAAACTCCACTGTAATTATATATAAAACATAATAGTGATTCCTAACTTATAGGATTAAGGTGGAGATTAAAAAATAAATTAACTGTTTATATAATACAATTGGCACACTACCTAATTCATAAGAGTATTTCAAAATATGTGATTAGATTTTTGATAATTATACTAACAGCTACCTCTGTTGTCTACCAGTATAAGAAAGTTGTCTGAGTACCTTACCCTCTCAAATACTTTTTCCTTTGCACAATAGAAACCTATAATATATGATAGTTAAAGCAAATAAAATAGTGTTTGAGAACACAAGAATAGACAATGCTTAAATGTTCTTCAAGCAGCCCTTTGTTAACTTTATATTTAACAACTCCAAATTTATGGGATAAAACAATGATTTAATTATGCTTAAAAATGAGTAGGTCAGATACCTGTAAAGTGCATAACAGTCTTGGCTCTTTTTCCTTCACAACAGTTCAGAAGACTCAGATAACCCTGGGCTACAATAGTTGGTTCAGAGATGTACTTCCAAGCTATTTTCTACACAGGTAAGAGTGGTTCAGTTGGGACTGTTCACAGAGTACTGGAACATGGCTCCTGCATGTGGCTTGGGTACTTCACAGCATGGTGAGTGAGTTCTGATACAGAATTTCCTGAAAGGGAACTTCTATGCGACCAAACCTCATGTGTCACATAAGTGTCATTTCAGACATACTCTTGGACTAAGGATGTGGCCCAGTTGTAGAGTGCTTGCCTGACATGCATGAGGCCCTGGGTTCACTGTCCAGCACTACAAAAACAAAACTCCATCAAAACTCAAACATACTCTCTTGGTCTGTGCAGGTTCAAGGGTAGGAGGTATAATCCCTGTCTCTCTTTGCAAGAAGAGTTAAAGAATTTTTAGGGCATATTTTTAGTATATTTTTTACCATTAACTTGCCTCACTTTGATCATTCCTTCATTGTATGACTCCTTATTCCTTAATTATTCAGCATTACTCAATATCCATTATATCTTCTTTTGTGGTTATTCATGAGGCTGTTAGCCTTTACAAAGTATTATAAAAATTCAGTAAATTCTAAAATATAGGAATCATATCTTTGTTTCCAAAATGGGGCTCTCCTTGTATTCTGTTGATTCATTCAGTACACTTAAGTATTCAGCAGTGCCTTTAAAAATGCATACACATTGGTAATAATGATTAGTGGCTCTACAAAAGAATATTAGCTTCAGAGACTAGAGAACAAATGATAGATACCAATGTATACACTACAGAAAGCCTAAATAGGCCTAGTTTCCCCAAAAAAGATTACAGTTAGAAAAAGAATCAGTTTTATTTACTAGAAACTATACTAATGAAGGAATTAAAATGTTCATCAGTTTTAAAATCAGAAAATTTGTTTTTTCCTATCAGATTCCTAAAATGAATACAAACTCAAAAACTGAAAAAAATGGAACCTTTTAGTCATAGTTTGAGGGAACATTCCCACTCTATTTAACTTGAAACACTTATGATTGACCTAAGATACTGTAGCCTCATTAAATTTTTTTTTGTTTTAGAAACTCTGAACTTATTAATTAATATTTAGAGAAGACAAAATTTTATTAAAGCAGGTTATTTTTATTCTTTCTTTAAAATGGTTTCTTGGACACCTATTTCCTACAATCTCAGATGCCATGAACACGAATAGGACAACATTCTTGTTTACACAAAGATGACCACCTAGTTGCAAAGATAAACAAAAACCTTACAATAAATATAAAGCGTGATAAGTATTCAAAGAGGAACTGTCAAGTTTTTATTGGAGCATACCTTAAATATCAAGAGATCAAATAGTTCATTCAGCTCTGGGGAATTTTACTGTCAGGTATCACTCAGTTGTCAAGTTTTCTCAGGAATTACCTCCACTGAATAGTCACCTCAATTGATACCATGGCCTCTTCCTAGGTAACTCATATTAAAAGATGGACCCAAAATTGCTTTCTGTTTTTAATTAATTTTAAATTTTTCTGGTCCTGGAGGTCTCATTCAGGCTAGGCAGGCAAGACCTCTACCTCCCAATTCCTTTTAAAAATTTGTATTTCAAGACCGTGTTTTGTTTAGTTGCCCATGCTGGCCTTGAACTTGAGATCCTCCTGCCTCAGCCTTCTAAGAGTAGCTGGGATTAGAGACATGAGCCACTATGCAGAACAACTATAGTCATTTTAGAACTCCCCTGGGATCAGTTGAGATACTTCCACACCTAGTTCTGAGACCTGTAAGTCCCTTCCCTTCCCTTCCATAGGTGTGAATCCAAAAAAGCATTTACTAGTAAACCTCTGCCTTGTAATCTTTATTACCAAATCTATTGCACAGAAAACCCAACATGCAATAGTCATAAATAGAAAAGAAGTCCCAATCAACTATCAAGAGCTACTGTAGAAGCAATTACCATGTAGGGACCCAAGAGGTCTCTAGGAGCAGAGAAGACCTGTACTAGAGCCTTCCATATTCTTCACCACCTCAGAAAAGAATTTAAGGATGCATCAAGTATGAGTAGCAAAACAAGAGACTAATAAAGGTAAAGTACACTCTAGAGAATGGTAGTGCAATCTTGGAGTCTCCTAGTCTTGGTCTGAGGTTTAATGTTCATAGATGGATAGTAGTTAGAGGGATGAACTAGACAGTGATGAAGTCAAGGTGCGGGACATGCAATTTTTGCACCAGTTTTTTTTTTTTTTGTGCTTGGAACATTGTGATTGCATATTCTAATCATGCTTCTTACATTGCATGTCTCAGCATCGTAATATTTTCCCAGGGGTGTACAGTTTACTATGATAATGAGTTTAGGGTCATTTTCCAGTTCACCAAAGTCTCTAATGCACATGCTCCCTGAAAGAGTAGTTCTTCCTGATGACTTCTCGTTAGTTATCTTGCAGTTCTGTTGCTTTTTCACTGGCCAATCAGCATTTTCTTATTATTTCAACATTTTGTTATCTAATGAACACACTTCAAATTACTCAGTGTAGCATTTTATATCCTTCACAACCTGATCATCCCACCTTGCATCTGCTTTTCTCTTTCTGTCCACTAATTGAATATTCAACAACAACAAAATAAACTAATGCATTACTGAAACATTTTCCCACCTCCATGCACATGTTCATAAATTTCCTTTGCTTTGACCTGTCACATGGCCAAATCCTACCCAACTTTAGGACTCAAAGAATCTTCATCCATTAACTTTGAATCATCCGTTCTTTGCTTACCACCAAGTTAAAATGGGTTTCTTTTGCTGTATGAACAGCAATCACACTGTATCTGCCCTTTGAATCCTTTGACACTTTCTATTGCCCAGTTCATATAGTCCTGTTGTTTTAAACCCTAAATATTAACTAGTGATTAGAACAAAGATATAAAGGAGAAAGGAAAAATAAGAGGGAGAGAAAGTGGAAGGGTGTCTCCTCATCTGAGGAGATAAAGGAAGAAAAATGGTGGGAGAACAGGAAAAGAAAAAGAATAAAACTAGAGGGCAAACAGCCTAAAGGAAGAAAGGATAATTCCTTGTCTTTCAATGTGACTGACTGAAAGAAAAAAATTAGCCTAATCTACCTTTTTCTTAATATCAGTATCACTTTATGGCAGTTTCATTGGATGTAAATAATAAAGATCATCATCATTTTGTACTTTAGCCAAGACAGCATGGCAAGCTTTAGAAGTGAACTTTGAAATATGCTCCCATTAATTAATATACTTTTGTCCTTGAAGCTGAGATTGTACCCATATAAACCATTTTACTTCCTTTGGGCTACTTCAGACACTATTGCAGGGCTCTGTGTTGGTTATTAAGGGATTTAGGAAAAGGAGCACAGGACTTAAGAACGATTACTTTACGGGTGCTCTAGAGAATTAGAACGAGCTAGCTGTGGGTGTCTAGGAATCTCAACAAAATCACATCTTCCATAGAAATCCTCCAAGCCATGGTCGCCCAGGACCTTCAATCCATGCCACATATTTATTCTTTTAGGAACAACAGTGCTCAGAAAGGAAAATGGAATATTTAACTTCAAATATTGGCAAAACTTTCATTAGAAATGGTTTATTAGGAGTCAGCACTAATGGTGACTAATGGGTGAAAGTGATCTTCAAATTCTCTTTTAAAATATAATCAGATTTCCAATATTTACTTTAGATACGTTCAGAATCACTGGCCTGAGTCTGGCCCTCACTGTACTTTCATCAAATGTTTTTAGACCCAGGGACAGAAACTTTACATATTGGCAATTTTGAGCTCTAGCTAAGAGTAACTGTCCCTTAGGTAGAGCCATGAACAATTCCTTTACACTGTTTACAAAATTAAAGAAGAATACCTCCAGCCAGCAGTCACTGAGATTACCATATAACCATGCATTATTCCTTTCATCTGAACCGTCTGTTTGCCTCCTTTTAAATTCATTTAGTTTCAGCCTCATTTCTTTCAGAATTGAAATCTGATCATCCCCAATAATTGTGATGCTGAAAGAAATCATTTCTTCAAAATCCTGAGCAGCTGTGATTTTTACATTTGCTGACTCTTTTGTCAGTAGCCATTATCCAGGCTAGTGGCCAAAACATTCCAAAATGGTTGGACTATTTTCATCAAGTAGCCTCAGCAAATTTCTACTTGAGGAGAGTTAACTCAGTCATTACCCTTTCACCACCCATACCTGTACCTTAATGAGGTGCCAATACTGCTGTATGGCTCATAGTTGTAGAGTAGTTGATGGTTTTTAACCCAACTCTGCACTGCAGGTTACCAAATGTCCTATCTTTATGGAGTCCACAAAAGAGCATGTCATGTTTTCTTGCCTAGGGACTGGAGTAGAATAGAAGTAGTATGATGCTGCTACCAAGTAAATCTGAATTTGAGATTCTGCTCTATCATTTGCCTATCACATTATATTTTAAAAGATGCAGCCAGGCATGGTGAGAAACAACTGTAATCTGAGCTATTTGAAAGATTCGGACAACAGAATTGAAAATTTGAGGCCAAACTGGGAAACTTAACAAGACCCTGTTTCAAAAAAATAAAATGATATAGTAATGTAGCTCAGTGGTAAGGCACACTGGACTTGATCTCCAGTACATCACACACACACACACACACACACCAGAAAAATAAAAAAACTGTATCTCTACCTTTATTGGCTAATCTATGAAATTCTGAGTACAGAAAGCAAAAGTCACAAATCTCTCATCTTTTGCGGGAATAGTAAAGAGAATAATTGACATGAAATGGCTTTTCAGATTATTTTTAAAAATCTATACAAACTATTATATTAAATAAGTGTATTAGCCCTGCAAACTTACGAGTGATGTTTCTGAATCACCATAACTTAATCTCAGTAAATTACGAGGGTCAATTATAAAGGAAAAATTTATACTTTCTTTTCTATTTCAGGATATCATTTTTTTTCTTATTCCTGTGGGAGATTTGGAAGCCTAAACAGATGGTGTTTATTAAAAAAGAAAAGGTAATTTAAGAAAACCAAACTCGTGCCATTCATAACCCATTTTAGAAGCACAAAGCATAAACTGTTTCACTCTAACCCAGTGGTGTCAGATCACTGCTCCACCAGAAAGGTCATCTTGGAAGGATTTATAGTTTCATGGCCTCCTCTCAAAACTACTCTCTGGCTGTATTTTTTTTCCATTGGCATTAAGAGTTTTTATTTGGAATTTGATCCACAATCTATACAAGTTATTTACAAGACATGAAAATGGAAAACAGCACAAAATACAATTGAGGTATAAGCTAAGAGCACAGTATGTCATGTTTCAATAAATATAATTCAAAATTTGTTAACTAAGGGACCAGATAGATGAGTCATTTTTTAGTAAAACCATATAAAATATTTATTTCACATGAGGTAGAGGACAGTATTGTGTGTCATGTAATGCAACCAACCACAGCAATTTTAATCCTAAAACTATACATCATTAGCAAAATTATAAATTGAATTATGGTCAATATAGTTAACAATTTGTTTCAACAGTTGCAGAACAGATCATTCATTTACTGTCTTCACAGGTTAAAAATTCAGAAATAATTTAAGACTACTATGTTGGCATAAAATTATCAGGATAAACAAATACTTCTAACAAGATAGTTAAAAGCAAGTGTATTTTATTTTTCACAAATACTAATTTCCCCAAAAGATGTCCAAGACTTAGTAATTATTTTAGTAGGATGTTTTTACTAGAACTACTGTAAGAATTCTGTGCTTTATTTTCAAGTGAGGGATATCTATTGAAGAAAAAAAACCTTATAAATTTATTTTATATTAAACTACTTTGTTTTCTGGGCTTCATTTTTAATTTTTTTATATTTCTAATTGAAAAACAGTAGCACTACCTAAGACATTTAATTCTATTTCTAAGCAGGCTCCAAATTGCATTATATTGTTTAGAAGCTAGTTAAGTGGAAAGATTTTATGAAAAAGAAAAAGACTGTCCTTTTAAAGAAGATGCTTTATAAAATACCCATATGCTTTTCTTCCAATAGTGGAAAGGCTTAAGAATTCTATACTAGAAAAAAAATGTAAGCAGTTTATTCAATTCATCAACATATAATACAGCAGTTATATGTCCTTTATTGCTGATAGCATCAATAAAAACTATTAACAAGTAGTTCCAAGCACTAGGAATAGATGTACAGTATGAGCACAATTTTTCATTATAGTAATTTTAATGTCCTGCCAAGTGGATTAAATGCATAAAGGGCAAATAAAAGTGAGTATTCTTCCCTAAGTAATCAGAACATCTTATCATTAAGAAGAAAATTTCAGAAGCTGATCAAAATCTTCAGTATTAGCTTTGCAATTGGTTCTAGGGAAATAATTTGAGCCTGTTTTAATTACTTGTGTTTCCCTGTCATTTCACTTTCCTTCAAACAGAAGCCACAGATGTGCAAATAAATTGGTTCTTCTGTCATCTCTTCTAAAAGATATGGAAAGCCTGCTAATATCATAGTACTTGGTCTATTTTACCTACTTTACTTGTTTTACAATTCAATATGTACAAATGATTTTATATCTAAACTGGTAATATATTAAATATGTTATAAAACTAGTCAAGGAGCATAAAACACCCTAATTCTCATGGACACAGAAAATTTAGCAAAAAAAAAAAAAACATCTTTACAAAAATTAAAGCACAAGTCAAACTTATGTTGTTGGTCAAACTTTCAGTGTTAAAAGTTGCCATTTGTGAAATTAGGGTGGCTTAAGAGCATCCTCATTGACTGCAGGTTTTCTGTTTACTACCTTTATAGATTTGGTACATTTTTCTCATAAAGTTTAGGTTACAGATACACTATCACTACCCAAATTAAAAAAATCACTCATCACCCAGTAAGCTAAAATTGTCCTTTCTTCCTTGTAAAATGCTCTAGCAAAATTCTTTATAGGCTGATCCTTAATGCAGCTTTTTGAACATTTTCATTTTTCCTAAAAATAATAATATGAAGTCTGATGGAAAATCTGCTGCAAGTGAACTTGGCACACAAAACTAACACCAAAACAAACTAAGCTAGCAATCAGCACACAAAAGAGCATGCAAAGAATAGAAGAATAAGTTTTATATGGATAAGATACTTCAGCAGAGGTCACTTTAAAGTAATACAAAAATTTCTATATTGTTTTCAAGCTTTATGGTGCAATTTAACTTAAAGTTACTTCTAACAATAACAGGTATATTTACAATTGAAAAACTATTTTGCAAGGAGTTAGAAGAAACCTATGGCACATCAATGAATCTTCTGGTGAACAAAGGACTATAATATGTCACATGGCAAGTTTTCTTCTGTGACAGGACTATAAAAAATATTTCTTTACTCAATTCTAAATCAAGAATTTAACAGTGTTACTTACCCACATAGAATTCTAAAGTAACATATTTCAAAGACTAAGGAATTTATTTTAGAAATTTAGAGTTGAAACTTAGGTTAAGCTTATCATTACTAAGTAACATAAGCAGAAAGGTTTTGAGGAATTAAAAAAAATAAATGGAATTATAGATGCTTGAGTATGTCTACAAAAAGCTGAGTTATGACACAACTAATTCACAGCTAAAATAAAACTACATTATAAATGTTTGTGATTCTTCTTTCTCAAGATCTAAATCAATGGCACTGACTGGGAGGATACGTCATTTTTAATATGTTTCTGCTTGTCATTTTCACTTTGTTCCTCCTTGAGGAGATTTCGAGAATCAACCAATTAAGCTATAGGGTAAAGCTCATTATAGTAAAAGCTTATAGTAAAGCTTAAATGCAAATTACACATTATTTAGAAAATAAACTACATTTTGTGAAGTACAAAAGTTCTTTTTGGATGTGTAAGTACCATTAAGCAAAATGTTAAAATAACTAGTTAAATGATAACCTAATAATTTTTGAAGTTCTATACCATTAGAGTATCTGCCTTCTATGCTGAAAATAGTTTATAACTTTAACTCTAGCTAATTTATTTTTAAAATAAATTTAGCTTTCTTCAGTAATTTTATATAGTACCTTATGAGAGAACATGAAAAACAAAAAACTCATGGAATAGTAATATCAATCTTCCTTCAGAAAACTTAATATTGAGAATTTTACTTAATAACTTTAAAACTAAGAACTAACTACTATGAGATTTGCAATTAAAAACATTTTCTAGGTTTTTTGTGCAAAAACTTTTTAAAAAGTGCAGATGTTGCCCTTCTCCAAACTCTGAAATTCCTTTGCCATCTAAAAATTATCCAGAAACCTTTCAGGAGCAAATAACTATACTGTCCTACATTAACCTATCAGACACTCACAGTATACTGTAAATTCCTGATTTTGATATCAAAGAGCAATTGAAAATGGTCCATTTGTGCAAATTTGGTAAGATAACATTTTAAACATACAAAAGACCAAACCTTCAAGGTGTTTAATATTTTATAATTTAAAGGAAAACAAATCCATTATATAAATTTCAGTAAGACCCATAACTACATATAAAAACTGTACAGGAGGATTATGGATTGTATAGAAACCAATGTACATCAATGGAATCAGTTTTCTTAAGAACATTAATATTTTCACACCACTATTAACACCATTAAAAAGTTCAGAAATTATTTTTCTGAAGTCACTACAAAAAAATTCTAAATATAATCACATTTAAGTTGAAAGACAAATTATA
The DNA here is from genome assembly GCF_902686455.1 of Sciurus vulgaris. Taxonomy (NCBI): domain Eukaryota; kingdom Metazoa; phylum Chordata; class Mammalia; order Rodentia; family Sciuridae; genus Sciurus; species Sciurus vulgaris. Next base: position 454,974 of record NW_027632908.1, on the reverse strand, counting down.
ACTGCTTCTTGTGTTCAGCAGAAAAGCATAACAAAATAAAGCATGTTATCTTTGCCCATTGTGTCCATGGGTGTGCTATAATTTCATCAATTAAATTCCTTTTAGAAGACACCAAAAAGAAGAAAATTGGTGGAAATTCAGTTTCACATTCTGAACAAAGTAAAAGCAAATTTTATATATAATAATGAATGTACTATATCAATTCAGAAAGGAGATTATGTTGGTGAAAAAAATGGAGACTCAACTCCTTGAGTAGTTCCACATTACATATTTGAATTAGATAACACCATTTTGTTTAACACTGAGTTTGAAATATGGATGACAAAATTGACCACAGCTATGTTCCATCAATAATGCAGCTTTTAAAAAGTACACAATTATTAATTTTGCATTAGAAATATAGGTAGATTATCTACTAGTTGAAACCATATACTACTGTTAACAAGCTGAGTGGAAAAAAGTACAAAGAAACATACATTTCATTCATTTGGAAAATGTAAAAATTTATGTACTAATATATAATCTCTTCACTTTCTCTGATCTACAAATGGACAGAAAGCCTAGTTATCCTCATGAAGATAAGATGTTCAGGATTCAATCACCAAAGTAAGCAAGCAACAAACAAACAAAAATTCCTGTCAGTCATACACAAATGAATCTCTTTCGAAGTTTCTACTCTTTAGTGGTCTTTGATGATTTCAAAATTTGCAGCTTTAGCTCTTTTATCATCATCTCTAATTTCTGTCTTGCCTCCCGTTCCTGTCTAAGTTCATCTTTGAGTTCTTGCCTATAAGCCTCAGCATGGTCTCATCTCTGTCTCAGCTCTGCCAACTGTGCCGCATATTCAGCCTCTTTGTCTTTTTCTAAATTTGAGTCACAGGTACATTTTTGCTTCATTACCTGCTCCAATTTTTTCTCCAAGTCTCTGTTCAACATAAAATTCTTTCATTCATTGAGCATGGTCATTCTGCAAAGATTCAAGCTCTTTCTGCAAATTCTGCTGTTCTTCAGTGAGTTCCTTCATAGCTTTTGAACTATTCAACATTCCACCTCCATCTGAAGTTGTTGCTTCTTTTGCAGAATTGAGTTCAGTTTCTCCTGTTATTTTACGTAAGTTCTCATTACTTCTTCCATGATTTTCCCCTTATCATCCTCACCAATAACATCTTTGACAAGAAGGGAAGATGAAGCTGCAGCATCATGATTGCTTGGGTCTCTTACTAAGTTGCAAGTAGCAGACTCTGATTACTTTTTACTTGTAGAATTATTTGAGATTGATGGATCTAGTTGGCTATATAATTCTCTACTTGTTTATAAATCCATTTTCTCCTGTTCCTCAAGGGAGACATCTGGGTAAGACACTTTTTTGATGTTTATTACTAGTGTGAGGTTTCTCTGGCTGTCTTGATAAGGACTTACTTGCCTCTGTCTTTGTGACCTCTTTAGACTGGGATACAGCAGAAGTAAGCGAGACATTTGGAGCAACCACTTTATCACACATGTATAAGCAGTAGCTGGGGTGTAAAAAAGAGTGTGTCTGAGAAACATGGTCACCTTCCTGCTTTATAACAGGATACCATGACTGAAATTCCATTCCTGATGTTGTATCTGTCTTCAATTGAGTTCTTTCCATTTCTCATGCTAAACTTCTCCTTCATTTTTTCTAAAATTATTTTTAGTTTCTTTTCTTCAGGTGTCCCTAAGTATTTTGGGTTCACATGAAGATAACAATGCCATTTGGCAGATTCAAAGCCCCAGTGGCAAGTTCTTTTGTCAGGTGATCTGTGAGAATGCATCACAAATGTCTGGGGTGCAAACATTCCACAGCACTCCAGACACTGAATACATGAAGTATCAGGCTGAACATAAAACTGAGGTGCAGAGAGCCCCTGACATTTGCCCAAGCATTCATGTTCCACTTCAAAGGCACTGCCAGTTTCCTTTAGCTGGGCCAATGAGTTTTTAGCAGGAAGTATGCTACCATTTTGAGAAAAGTTCGTGGCCACAGTAAGCATTACAAAGTCTTTGTGCATCAGTTAATGTGATCAGCCCACAGGATGGAGCATTGAAAGGAAGTATTCCCAGGACCTTTAAGATATGAAGCTGGTCTGAAGTGCACCTTGAACTATATATATATATATATATATATATATATATAGTTCAAGGTGATATATATATATATATATATATATATCATCACACACTGTATTTATTTGCTGAAGTGAAAATTCTCGTAGAACAGAATTTAAGACTTGGGGCAAACAGAGTCTCTTTTTTCCCCCAACTTGAAAACAAGAAATAGATTCCCCTTCCAAAACATTCTGGGTGAGCTCTGTGGAGCTATCAGAAGGGATGAGCAGTGGGCCAGGGAGAACCTGAGGAGATGGAAGAGGCAGAAATACAGTAGGTGACATATTTTCTTGGGAATATCGATTGGAAATGCTGCTGGTCCACCCAGAGAGCTCTGAATACTTAAATGGAATTGTGCCAATGTATGTTTCAAACTGGGATTTAAATTTAAAGGTTCAGGCACAGAAGTACAGGTCTGCTTGACATGCTCTCCATCAGTTTCCGTTGGTGTTTCTCCATACTCATCCAAGTGTTCTTTACTGTTGGCACCTTGTTTACCATTTTTCCATTTGTATGAATGTCTGTCAACAGTTTTTTCACTGGAGGGCTGCCATCATCTCCCATCCCATTCAGTTTTTTATTTGAGCCCTGAACCAAAGAGAAATTTGCCTGTAGGTTTTCCATTGCTATCCTACTGTGTTAAATAACTAACTCTGAGATATGCATTTTTATTTAGTTGCTTATTTTGAAGAAGAGTAACTGAATCAAATACTTTCAATTTATTCATAAAAAAATTGTAATTTCCAAAAAGAAATCTTCTTACACAATAGATTTTGCAACTTTGTTTTGGTTCTGCTTATATCCTAGTATATTTCACTGCAAATACTATAAAATTTCTCTTTTGCTTTTAGTAATAAATATAATCTTAAGAGGTACAATTCTGAGGAGGCTTTTCTTGGATTCTTCATATATGTGTAAAACAAAGTTACCAATTTCTCAATTCAAGAGGCCCAGTTTCAATGCAATCATTTGGTTAGTATTTTTTTTTTTTTAAGCAAAGCAAGTGTAAAGTTTATGCCATTACTGTTTCATAAAACAGCCAACACAAGTCAAAATAATGCAACCAAATTTAATTTTTGCCACCAAGGGTACCAAAAAAGGAGAGGGGGAGTATCCCCTCTAAAAATGGTCTGTTGATTTGTGCTGAGAAATTGAAGACTTGTGTAAATCTTCATACCAGTAAGAAGAGCCTCTGGCTCCACTTGAACTTCTACAATTGAAAATGATACTTAACACAAAATTGCCCAGTTATCTTCAACAATTACACTTCATTCTTCTTTAAATTAACTTGTGCCCGCCACCGCTCGCCCGCTCCCTTTGGCTGTGCAGGCGCCGCTCCGAATCCCACACACATCGCTACACACAGCCCTCTGACGTCACCGTGCCCTCTGCCGCCCACATCACTGCGGAGACACACGGCTTCCGGTAGACGCCGCCGCCGTCTCTGGCAGCCTGGGAGAGAGCGAGGGCGGCCTGGAGGAGGAAGGGGAGGGAACGGAGCCAGCGGCGGCCCCGCACGCGCGGGGCCGCCCCCTCGCGACTCCCATCCCCTTCAGGGACGCCGCGCCGTCTGGCCTATTGTGGCTCCTCAGGGATCCCCCCGCCCTGTCCCCCCGCGCGCGCGTCCCCCATCCCTCAGGCGCGCCAACGCGCCGTCTTGGCGGCTGGCGCGCGGCGCTCTCTCTGGCTGTATTTAATAAGACTCTTCTGAATAAAGAAAAAGTTAAACAAGAAGAGATGTTCAATTCTATTCCAATGCTTAAAATGGAGTGGTTGACTTAACATCAAAAACTAAAACTATTTCAATTAGACAAAAATTTTAAAGAAATCCTGTTACAAAACTCCTAAAGTCTTATGTCTCTCAATACTTTCTAACCAAGCACTGATGCTTCTTCCATTTTTCTTTGACATAATTTAGCTTCATCAAGTGGGAATGGGAGCACGTTTGGGTTAAATATCTGTGGTCTTCAGTTAGTGATTGCATTACCCCTCAGCCTAGCATTTTATTCCCAGTGGAAATGATGACTTCCAGAAAATCACTAGGAAAATAATGTCCCATGGCAGCAGTGGGAGCTGGGCTCACCGAGTAGAAGGGAATTGTTAGGAGGAGCTTGACCATTAAAGCCAGCGATTCAGGAGGCACCAAGTTGTGTCTAAGAAACAGATCTAACTTTCCTTGCACAAGGTAAAAACTGCAAAGTGTCCTTGATGGAGCACTCCATCACAGAGAAAAACAGTTTGAATAGAATACAACCTTCTTATTTTCATTTTTTGCTTTTAATGTATGGATTGTCTTTCAATCATTTTGAGCAAGTTATATGTTAAAAGTGATCTAACTGACTTAAATATATAGAAACTTAAATTGACATTCAATTTTCAGAAAAGAGAGTCTAAACTGATTTTTGCAGACATTTGACTTGTGGCAAGCAGGAGATAATGCTCTGAAACCTCTCTTGATTCTGTGTGTCTGTCTATGTGCACACTCATACATCAGAAGTACATGTGATACATATATATCTATAATTCAGTATATATTCTGTCTTTTATGGAACATATATATAGTTTCACATTTCAGAAAGTCTTCCCTGAGAGCAGTAGTATTTCACCATTTTGGTTTCAATACCATGATTGCACAGCTAGGATATGTAATAGATCATAGCCAATATTTTCATGAACAGAGACAGATTTAAGATAGGAGAAGAAAAAAGGAAATAAAAGCTTTATTCTATATATTAATCCCAGAACTTCACTAATCACTTATTATTGGTATGGTATTTTGATGTCCTAGGGCCTCAATCTTAAAATAAGTAAATAAATAAATATATCTGAATAAGCCTTTTATAATTCGTTAAAGCACAGAATGAATAATGTTAGCATGAGTTGAGGAAAACAAAACACTAGAAAGATATGTGGAGCTGTCAGTAATTCATCAGAGCCAGTCTGTTTTAGCACCTAATATTTTTTTCTGTGCTCCTTCTTTAGAAGAGAACAAATCAGAATGCCAATGCAGTAAATTCTCACAGGGAAAACCATAATTCTATTGGTGTGCTTCAAGATGGCTTTTTGTTTTTAATTCTGCAAAAGCAGATAGATAAAACTAATGCAGGTTTTCTCCTAAGATTTTTCTTCTACATTCATAGTTAGGAGACTTGATAGTTTAACTGATTCAGCACTGGCAGGCATAATGGAGCAAGCTTTGGAAGACAAGTGGAAAACAAGAGTGAAACAGAAATAACAGCAGTGCTACAGTGAGGCAGTTTGGTGCATCAGTTAAGCAGGTAATCCTTTGAGTTAACCTACTTGGATCTGAATCCTACTTACTAGTTTTGTGACTTCTGCAAGAAATGTATAAACCACTCCATGCCTCATGTTCTTCAAATATTAAATGAGGATAGTAAAAGAGAATTAAATGAGATTATTTCTGTAATATTATATTATATATAATCTTTCTGTATAATACAGAAAATACAGAGTTTCTGCATACTGCAAACCCAGTTTCCCCCATTTTTAATATTAACAAATATCAGTTTAATATTATTCACCTGAAAACACAAAAATTGAAACAAGACCTGAACACTATGCATTTTCTGAGAATAAGAAAACCAAAATTTCTGCCATTTAGTGACCTGTATGCTGTACTTGGAAGCACTCAGGTGTTATTCACTCATTGTCAACCTAAGAGCAAAAAAAAGAATTGCATCTTTAGTTCTCAACAGTTTCAATGATTTTAATATATATTTCATAGAAGGAGTTAGTGAGTGTGAAAGAGTGAACCAAATAAACTATCAAGTTCCTTCCAACCCTGATTTCTTTTCTTCTCAGACTCCGTGTTTTAGGTAGAGTAGAACAATAAGGTACAAGGTACTTGACCAGATGCTGTGGGAAAAACACCAAAAGGACCATTTTCATGCCTGTGGAAAGAATACCTAAATGAAAACATTCCAATAAGGAGAAAGCTTTGGAGCAGTGAAAGAGTAACCTAGAAATGAGGGCAGGTCTGACTTAAAATCAAAATAATGCTGTGTGAAGAAGGTTCATGGTGCAGAGTATAGATCCTATATCATTTCAATTTCATCTTTCTTACTACCACCAACATGAACCCCACTGACCATCATAAGAATCGTCCATGTATGTTGTGCACTGCAGCCCTACCCTGCTATGAGGGACTTTGGGACTTCTGGACAGTGCTTCTTCTACATTCTCTACCAGTTCTAACTTTAGCCTGGAGCACTTGTCCTCCAAATTATCCTCAATTTAGCAACTTTTCATTCCATTGTTATTGTTTTGTTGTGAATTCCATGTTGTTGGGTTTTATGAGCAGATCTATTCACCAACATCTATCTTTGCTTAAAGGAAAATTCTTACACCTCAGATGAGGATTAAATAGGCCTGAAATTCTCTGCCAACATGGACTGAAAGAGCAGAACATGACCTCTTATATATTTGTTCTGAAATTCACTGGCATTTAATGTCAATGATAGGTTACATCAGAAGACTAAAAGATACTGCCTCCAGAAAATCATTGCTAAAATATTCTTGTTTTTGGTAATCTAAGAAATAAATATCTTTTACACTATTATCATGGTTCTTTAGTATTTTTTCCACCTACTTATCAGAAGAGAGTAAGGTCTTAAGAAATATGATACAAATGTCATTTCATTTCATATTATTTGAAGGCAAAAGGCATTTCAAAGTTGATGCATAACAGTTCTTCTAGGAGTCTACAGGACAGCAGCTTTTCTTAGCCCATTCAGACTGCTATAAAAATGCTATAATTTAAGTCACTTACAAACAAAAGAAAATTAATTTCTTACAACTCTGGAGGTTCGAGATCACATTTAGCATCTGATGAGGACCTGATTCCTGATTCAGAAATGCTGCCCTTGCACTGTGTCCTGACACAGGCTAACTTGCTCTCTGGGATCTCTTTTATAAGGACACTAATCCCATTTATGATGACTTCTCTCTCATGACCTAATTAATCATGTCCTAAGATCCACCTCCTAATATCATCACCCTAGGAGTTAGTATTTCAACATATGAATTTCATGGGGACATGACATTCAGACCATAGCAGAGAAGTTGCACATGTGAGACAATTTCAGCATGTAAGTCAGGTGGGGCAACTCAGTAAGAGCATAAAAGGGTTGGGCCAAAGTACAACAATGGGCATTGGGACACACACACACCAAAAACAAAAAAAGAAAAAAGGAAAGAAATGATACAGGAAAATTATGACCATTGAATAGAAGTTTGCATAGTAAGGAACGCTTCCCTCTCCCTAAATGAAAACCACTTTTGTGTTCTTGGATGATGAAAAATAATTTCAGTTATGAATAAATTGTTGCACAGACTGAGGAGGAAGAGGAGGAAGAAAACAGTGACCAGGAAGAAAGAAAAGAAAGAAAAGAAAGAAAGAAAGAAAGAAAGAAAGAAAGAAAGAAAGAAAGAAAGAAAGAAAGAAAGAAAAGAAGAAGAAGAGGAGGAGGAGGAAGAAGAGGAGGAAGAAGAAGAAGAAGGAGGAGGAGGAGGAGGAGGAGGAGGAGGAGGAGCAGCAGGAGGAGGAGGAGGAAAAATACAGAAAAAAACAATATTATTCTTTTCTACGTAATACTGATTAGCTAGAACCTCACAAACTTTTATATTCATTCACTCTCTGAGTGTCAACTCCTATCTGTATGCTGGTGAGGCCCTGAGATTAAACATCCAGCCTGACTTTGATTCTGAACTTCCTTATACATTCGTAAACACTGATGTTGCAAAGGTAACATACAAAAAAATGACTTTGTGATATGCTTTACAATAGTGGCTTCCCTTACTATCCTAGTATTCAGTGTATAGTATCTACAATTTTGAGCATTCAATTTTCGGTTAGTTGTATGTAATTAGCTCAAAGTTCGGCACTCAGCTTTGTCATCATCAACATTCTTGTTAATATAATGGCACTCAGCTTTGTAATCATCATTCTTGTTAATGTAATGATCTAATTTAATTATGAATTTTCAAATTAGATGGGCAATTTAAGTGAGCTAGTTTATCCTCTCATTACTCTAAAAGACAACCACTTGCATGTGGTGATCAATGTGACTACATTTTCTTAAATTCACATTTTCATGTAACATCCAATGCTAAGGCATGTCTGAACCAGTTTGACATTCACAGATAATACACAGTATCTCATTGCCTAACTAAAACAGACTTAATTGTTAAACAAGATTTTAAGCAACTGAACTTCATTTAAATAACAAACAAGCTACAAGGCAATTTTCAATTTCAGCAAGCTTTTTATTTTTTCTCCAGTGGTATGTCACTGCTGATTCCTGAAATTATATTAAAGTTGAACCAGATTTTGAAGAAGTGTACATACAGGGGTTTTTCTTTTGTCAGTTGATGAAGGATTGTGATTACAGCTTAAATAAATTGGCATTTATAAGATGCATTACACTACACTGTATATTTCAGAACATGATGATTGAGCATGAACAAATGTTGAGATATCCTTCAGTGACAGGAGTGTTCCTAATTAGGCACCTGGTGTTGCAAATACTAACTTCTTCTACAGGAACATTAAAAGATGATGTGGGAACTAAGCCCTAGAAAAAGTAATTTGTTGGTTATTAAGACAATCAGATCAATAATGCATTGTATTTTCAAAGTTCTCTAAAGTTTCTGCTCTTAAGAAAGTTTACTATGTAAGTCTTGGTGTTTGTATCATATAATTATTATTTCCCTGTAAAATTGTGTATTGGTACAGTTGAGACAGAAGTAAGTAAATTTGGAGGGTCCAAAGAAAATCTGGCTTATAAGAAAAATCACATAGCACTCTTTCAATGAGCAAGAAAAATGTTAATGCAATACAAAAAAAAATGCAACTTGAATTTTGTCTTAATTACTAACCTAATTACTGTTTCTTCCCATTTGTCTTTTATTTCTTCAGTAATGACCACTAAAATTGTAATTGGCAATTAATATAGAAAAAGTTTTAGTAATTTTGTCAGCACTGACCCACAAAATAGGGCTTACAAAGGTTTAGACCTATATCAATAGAAGAAAAGACTGAGAATACCAAAGCAAGGAAAAGTATACAAAATATCTCAGGTAGAAACAAAAAAAAAATGTCAGATCATTTTAAGTGGGACTTTTTAAATTCATCAGCAAATAAATGTGGTAGTGACTTATTTTAGGATTAAAGGAGTAGCATAAAGATCACAAAAATATTAAAAGATAGCAGCAACAGAGTTGCAGGATTATCAGTAAAAACAATGGGACTCATTTTAGACCAAGAATGGTAGGTTGGTGTATAAATGTGAACTTTCATGCAAACAATGTTTTTCTAAATAATATTAATAAAATAAGAAAATGGGGATGGAGAAGTTCTGTGAGGGAAATTTTTCTAAATTTCAGAGTTACTTAATGACTGATGTAGGTGTGATTCCTTGACTTAATGGACCTGTATGTGTTGACTGTGACATTTGAGGATAAGGGCTGAGAAAAGTGTGTGAAGAAATATTGAACTGGAAAGATGGGTTGATATGTGGGAAAATGTAAATTGAATTAAAGGTCTTACATTAGTTATAATTTTTTTTTGGGGTGCTGGGTATCGAACCCAGGGCCTTGTGCTTACAAGGCAAGCACTCTACCGACTGAGCTATCTCCCCAGCCCCATTAGTTATAATTTAAAAATCTGAAAGCCATAATTATTTTTCTCCCATCTTGACCAAATATTATTAATTGGAAGATGAATAAAAACAAAAAATGTAAGATGTGAATGATACTTTATAAGTTATGATTTTGCATTTAAAAAAAGCAATTAATTTTTCTTTGTTAGTTTCTTCGTTCTGTCAAGTTTCCATTCTTAATAACTAAAGCTGCCACTATTTGCTGATGTCATGATCCTATATGTAGAAGATCCAAAAAACTCCACTATGAAACTTCTAGAACTAATAAATGAATTCAGCAAAGTAGCAGGATATAAAATAAATATGCATAGGTCTAATGCATTTCTATTCATAAGCGATGAATCCTCTGAAAGAGAAATTAGAAAAACCACTCCATTCACAGTAGTGTTAATAAAAAATAAAATACTTGGGATTTAATTTAACAAAAGAAGTGAAAGACCTGTACAATGAAAACTACAGAACATTAAAGAAAGAAATTGAAGACAACCTTAGAAGATGAAAAGCTCTCCCATGCTCTTGGATAGGCAGAATTAACATTGTCAAAATGGCCATTCTACCAAAGGCACTATACAGATTCAATGCAATTCCAGTTAAAATCCCAATGACATTCCTCATAGAAATAGAGAAAGCAATCATGAACTTCATCTGGAAGAACAAGAAACCTCAAATATCCAAAACAGTCCTGAATAGAAAAAGAGAAACAGGAGGTATTGCAATACCAGTCATTAAACTATACTACAGAGCAATCATAACAAAAACAGCATGGTATTGGCACCAAAACAGACAGGCAGACCAATGTTACAGAATAGAAGACACAGAGACAAAACCACAAAAATACAGTCACCTCATACTAGACAAAGGAGCCAAAAACATACAATGGAGAAAAGATAGCCTGTTCAACAAATGGTGCTGGCAAAACTGGAAATCCATAGGCAGTAAAATGAAATTAAACCTCTACCTCTCACCCTGCACTGTGGGGACGCCTGGCAACCCAACCAGTGCTTGACAAGGATCCACTGGGGGAATGATGTTTGCAAGGACTCAGTCCCGGGAGATGCCAGATGCTTGCCTCTGGGCTCTGGTCCTTTTTCTGCATTATGTTTCTAATATTATATTACTCATACTATTCCTTGGTAGTAATCACTGAGGGTGAAGGGAATACTACAGAATTTCCCAAGAATATTAATAAAACATTAGGGACTATAACTCCTTCTCAGCCACAAGAAGTAAAAAATCTTTTACCACTGTGTGATATTCTTCTTCCTGGCGTGCTTGTTATGAACATGTAATGCAGTACATAAATTTGGCCTCAGAACCATCTGTCTTTCCAACCATGAGTATGCAAAAAGCACCTCCCACAGTAACTACTAGATATGGACTAGCTTATTTTATTAATGGCAAGCCCTGCTACCCCCCTAAAGGCAAGCCCTTAGAGAAGGTAGATATAGATTTCCCCCTGTCTCTTACAGGGTGGTTTAATCCAGATGATGGTTTTGTTTATGTGTGGTGGTAAGGTAAAAGAATAAGGCTTCACAACATTCCTTCCTTCCTACAAAAAATAGGTCACTCCTATAATAAACATTGGTACACAATGCCTTGTTCTGGCAAAAGGAGCTACATAAGACAAGGTAATTTATTTAGTAAAAAAACTTAGCCATGGGAACCATTGGGACTGTTGCCCTCCTGTAACTTAGCAATTTAGATATTAATCAGATGGACCTAGTAGAAATGGTCATGTGAGATTATTTGTCTATTGCTTTAACCGTGAGAATATAATAGTCCTAGGTCACATAGAGTTTAGATATTAAGGAAATAAACATTGTATTAGCTCATTGACTTAGTTAAGTATTTGTAATCTGTATGGTTACTGATTTCCTTAAAAACAATTTCTGCCTATGCTTTGGAAACTTCTTTGATTTTATTAATCATAAGCCTGTCATCATAGCCTGAAGAAAAGTGTATATAAACCCAGCCTTCCCCAGAATAAAGTGGGATTGATTACACCAGAACTAGAGTCTGTGTCTTTCATTCTCCATCCATTGCCGATGCTGTCTCCCATGCCGTTTACCAGTGTGGAACCCATGGACTCCTGCTAGGGCTGGACCCCGGCACTGCACAAAACTCAACTCAAAATGAATCAAAGACTAGGAATTAGACCAGAGACCCTGCACTTAATAGAATACAAAGTAGGCTCTGTGGACATAAGGCTGGCTCAGGTCTTTGTTGTCTCCTAGGTGATGACAGTGAGGAGAATTTCAGTCCCTCAGATTCCAGATCTGGGTTTTTCTAAGCTTTCTTGACCCAAGGACTGAGTTCCATGTAGTTGGGGCATTTTTATTTAACTATTTGGGGGAAATTTGTATCAATATTTTTCTCCCTTATAAGCTCAGCACTGACCTAATGTCCAGTCAAGCTAGGACAATTCTCTATCTAACAGTCTTAGTTTATCTAACTGCAGGTGACAGTATGGCTGGCAAATTGGTCTTGGGGATCTCACAGGCTAGTGTCTGCACAGGGTTTCCCTCATAGAGCCTTAAAGACCCCCTCAAATAGCACAGCCTCAGGCAGTCCCTTATGAACTGAGCCCAAGATAATCTCTATTTGGTCTCTCTTTGGTCCACCCAGTGGACTACCAGGATAGAAATAGAGAGGGAGTGCCCTGGGATGGGATTGGTAATGTCTTCCCTGGAGGTAGTCCTGGGGAACCACTGCAGAGAGATTCCTGCTACATTCAGATTTAACACGTGTTCATCCCCAAGAGGTAGGAAGGATCCAAGACCTCTGGTTGGTTGACTGACTGAGAAGCCCACTGATGTACCAACTCTCAAACTCTGCCTTCCATCAGGAAAACCGATTCCCTGATGGTATGAGTTTGTGAGCACTGCTGTAAGAAAGAATCTCAGGCTGGTGGTTTGAGCAATGGATATTCACTTCCTAATTCTGCAGGCTGCAAGACCAGGTACAAGATGCTGGCAGGGCTATTGGGAGGCCTCTCTCCTTGGCTTATACAAGACCATCTTCTCCCTAGATGTTTCTTCCTTTTTTCATCTGCTCTTCATATATGAACCCTGCCATAGCGGATCAGGGCTGTCCCTGCTGACTTCATGTTACCCAAATCACCTCTTAGAAAATCCAAATGCAGTCAGTTTTTAAGGTACTGGGGGTTAGGACTGCCTTTCTAGATATCCCAGTTCTGCATATTTTGCATAAATGAAATCATGCAATATGTGACCTTTTGTATCTGGTATATTTCAAGGTTTATCTCATCATAGCATACGTTAGTTCTTTGATCCTTGTCATGACTGAGTAATATCCCATTGTATACCACAATGTGTTTATCCATTTATTTTGAACTTTTTTTTGTTATTTTCACCTTTTACATTGAACATCTGTGAAAAAGAAATTTAGGGGAAATTTTCTGTTTTTGATTATTTGAGATAAATAACCAAGAGTGGAATATCTGGGTCATATGACCATTTTGTGCTTAACATTGTGAGGAACTTCGAGACTTCCACACCATTAGACTGAAGAAATTTATCATGTGTTTAAAAAACTCTTGATGCATCCTGCCTACTGTCCTGCCAGGTATTTTATGAGTGAAACCACTTATGGTCTTGAAATGTGCACTAGCTCTTCAACAATGAAACCCTGAGCAGACTGTAGAGAAGAGTATAGGACAGGGATAGAAAGCCAAGACTCATCCACACATCCATTCCTAAGTCATTCATTCACTAATTCACCATTCACTATTTCATCCATTTACTAATTCATCCATTCACTAAGTCTTTGGTAAAATATTTATTGTGCACCTACTCTGTGCCACTCCCTGTGCTGGACATGGGACGAGATGCAGAAAATACCAGTGTTTCTTCAAGAGGCTTATGATCTTGGGGCAGGGAAGACAGACACATTAAAAAAAAATCAGGTCAGACATGGTGGCCTATGTTTGTAGTCCTAGCTCCTCAGAACCCTCAGGCAGAGGATTAACACAAAACACTTCTGGGAAGGTAAACCAGAAACAGTTGACTGAATCACTTCTGGGGGTAGGCCTGGATCAGGGATGCTGTTTTACTCACTTCTGTAACTCAAGAGCAGAGCACATACTAGGTGGTCAGTTTTGCCCCACACATAGTAGTTGTTCTAAGAAATTGTCAGTTGCATGGATCAATATTTCCAGAGAGAGACCTGACCGTTTAGTTTTAGGTCCTTCTATGAAGTTATAATTTGTTTTAATTATACATGAATATGAAGCAAAAATTGATTATATTTTTTAAATCCAATCATTCCATCTTCCAATTTTCCTCACCCATCACTGTGCTGAGGAGAGGAGGATGTGGGATTACATTTATACGAAGATGTACAATGATCAAAATGTACTGTTAGAAAAATATGGAGAAAAACTGGTCACATCAACCATATATATTTATTTTAAAAAATCCTGGCAAGAGAATGAGGGTTTCCCTGCTTCCCACTCTTGGATTCCGTGGAGGAATTCATCTTGCCTGGGTTCTTCCAGGCAGACCTCACTTGCCTCACAGAAAGAGCCTGCCAGAGGAGATGGATCACTCCTGCGTCCTCCCAGCCCACACTGCACCTGGGCTTCAATGGGTGGACACTGTTCCCTCCATCTGTGACAGTACAATGCCCAGCCTCAGCAGGAACTGCCACCATTATGTGCAGGGAAAGCAACATATTTATCTAAATCTCATTTTTTTAAAAAATTTGTGTGCTGGTTACTTCCCTGCCCCCATCTCCCCACCCAAACTCCCAATGCCAAACCTCACTTCACTTGGAGAAAGATGTTCTTTCCAGGAAAACAGCTCCACTGCACTGAATCAAAGGGAAAGATGTACTGCAGGGAACAGGGACCTTCAAGTGGGATCTCCTAGACTGGGTGTGACTGGAGTTGGGGACTGGTGGCCTGCATTCCTTTCTTGCTCTGCCAGAACCAGCAGTGTGAGCCCTGAACTTGTGATTCTGCCTTCTCGACCTTGTTTTTCTCTTCTGAAAAATGGTAGAAGAGTTGAAGCTACATCCTTGGGTGTTGTGAGCAGTTAAAGAGAAATGAGATCATAGATAAACACAGAAATGTGTTCACAGCCAATATAAGCTCTGTTGTGCCACCTGTTGTTCAGAGGAGGAGCAAGTGGGTTGCACACCCTGATTTTGTTCTTGTAACCACTTGTTTTGTGTCATATAACAATCCCAGAAGAACTACTCTATAAAGACCCCTCCCCCTTTCCCTGTAGCAGCCCCAAGAACCATTGAACAATGCCTGTCCTTAAAATTTAATTCTCATTCAGATGTAACCTCCATACCCAAGGAGAGGGGATGGACGCCAGGTGGCCTCACACTGGAGCCAGAGATGCTGCTGACTCTTAGGGAATGTTGTGGAGAGATGCTGGCAAGGTATTAGGGAATGTGAAAATGGAGTTCATAACCGCGTTCTGTGGTAATTTACTAATGGCTGCAAACTTAACTTACAAGGACTCTTGCAGCACAAGAAAACGCTTAGGCGTGAAGGCTCTGGTGTAAGAAGACTGGATCTTAGTGTGAACTCTGCCTATGAGCCACTGAACTTCAGTTCTTGAGCCTCCTCAGTTTTGCAAGCTGTAAGATGGGGATACAGAGTGCTACCTCTCAGGGCTGGTGTTGCTTATCTGCAATGCTGTATATAAATGCTTGCCAAGAATTTTTTTTATTTTTTAAGAGAAATAAAACAGAGAAAACCATACATACAAATGTGGAGAACTACTGACATAAGCCATCACAGGTATTTGTAGGTTGGGCATTATGGCGCAGAAAGGTTGAGTGACTCATCTGTGGTCACACTGCAAGGAAGGGATAAGTTGTTCTAAGACCAAGGCCTGCCCTGGCACCAATTCTACAATATCTTGTTTTGTTCCTAAAAAGCAGAGTTTTCAGGGATATGTACCCATGAGAACAGAGCTGGTCCCTGAGCTGCTGCAAAAAGACTAAAAAGACTCTCACGTAAAGACTATAAAGACTCTTACGACCCACTTGCATGTCAGCCCTGGGTAGAGCACTAGACCATCACTGTCTGTCTCAATTCATCCATGCCACAGTCTCTGCTAGATTCCTGCTCTGTGTCTCCTCCTGAACAATTGGGCCTGACAAATATCTGTTGGTGGAACCTTCTAGTGCAGGAGTCTAGGGTCCAGGTCCAACACTGAGGCCCAGGGGGAGAGTGCAGTCCAGAGTTACACAGCTGTTCTCAGGTCTGTCTGACTTTAGAGAAGATTCCAGTGAAACTCCTCAGATCAGCACAGTTCAGACCCCAACCCTGGGTGGTCCCAGGACTCTGCTCCATTGGAGAACATCTTTAGCAAACAGTGAAAGGATCTCATAGTTGACAGTTTTTCAAACAATGCAGAGAAAATAAAATTAAATTTCCTCTTTGGTTTTTCTGTGGGAATCACATTCAAGAATGCATAGTTTGAGAGTCCCTTGGCTCTGGAAGCTGCATGAATGTTCATAGAGAAGCACAAGAGACGACATCTGGGACTCTTTGCTCTGGAGCCTTGAGGACCTCCCTCTGTTTTGTTCTCTCTCTTCCTCTCTGTAGAGTGGCATACACAAGGTAGACCCAGCAGGAGTCCTGAGAACCTCTCTGCACAGGAAATTCCCTTTGGAGAGTAAGGGACAGGAGGAGACCACTGCTAGTCAGAGGTAGAAATGGCCTTTGGATGGAAAAACAATGCTAATGGATTGCAGAGAGCAAGCTCATCCCTCCTTCCTCCACCCATCACTCAGTTCACCAATTCAGACACACACAACTCTCCATACTCTCCTCCATCCATATACCCTACAACTGTCCACTCAGCTGTCTGCCTATCCATCTCTAGATACACCCTTTCACCACATCCACACATCTACCCAGCTACACACCCAGTCCTTCACTTACTCATCAACCCATCCATCCATCCATCAGTCCATTCATCAATCAATCCTCCTGTAATGAATCAGTCAATTCATCATCCATTCATCCCTTGTTCCATCCATTCAACCATCCATCAATCCAACAGTCTGTCCATCCAACCTTCCTTCCTTCCTACATTCCTTCCTGCCTTCTTTCTTCTTTTCTCCTTCCATCCATCAGTTCATTTGTCCATCCGTCTACTTGCCTAATCACTTATCAATGTCTGTCCTTCCTTTCATCCACCCAACCTACCATACCCTATTCATCTGCCCAGCACACTCCAGGGGTTTTCAAGATGACCACTGACATGGTTTTTCCATTTTACAAATGAGGTAACCTCCATAGCAGGAGAAATGACAGGGAACTCAGCTTCTGAGGAGCCAGCTTCACATTTGGGCTCTCTCATTGGCCAGCCTTAGGTAAGTGAAAAACACTCTGAACTTGTGCTCTCTGTGACGATGATTCCTTTAGGTACCTGTTGTGAGGAGGAAATGATGGCTACTATACAGTGCTCATAGCTCAGTCTTGCCTTGGACATAGTTTGCTGAGCACCTACTCTGTGCTTTGCATGTGCTTTCCTAGGAATTATGGAACTCTCCCCATTCTATAGACGAGGAGATTCAGTCTCTGAGATGTCAAGTGAAGGGGCAGAGCCCAGGCAACTACAAGACTGGAAGGACTCCACATTTCATTTTTCTCCCACTCTGCCATTTTGATTCTGATTTCTGCCATGCCAAAAGCACACAGTGTGGCCCCAGGTCACTCCAAACCTTAGTCTTCCCATATATACTAAGAAAGAGTGGACTGCAAGATTTCTAGTTCTCCAGGAAGAAGGGAGGAGAACAAAAGTCAGAGGCCACCAACTGTCCTCTGCAATTTCTGATCAATGTGCTCATTCAACAAATACAATACTCCTTGAGCTCCAATTTTATGTCCACCCAGAGCTCAGCATTGGGAACACAGAGAGGGACTAAGGATTCCATTCTCTGGGGATAAAACAAAAGGACCAAGTCCACAATTGATGAGCAACTGATTTTCAGAGATGGGATGGTGAAGAAACTACTATGGAGAACTTTTTAGCAGGTGAGGGTGACATGCCTGCAAAGGGGGACAGTTTCAGGAGGGTGGTTAGGCCAGCACTCAAGGAGAACATACTTCTTAATCTCAGAACTAACCCAATGGCTTATTTCCCTTAGCATGATGTTCTCCAGTTCCATCCATTTACCAGCAAATGCCAGAATTTTATTCTTCTTTAAGGCTGAGTATTATTCCACTGTGTGTATGCATCACAATTTCTTTACCCATTCATCTGTTGAAGGATATCCAGGTTGGTTCCATAGTTTAGCTGTTGTAAATTGAGCAGCTATGAACATTTATGTGGCTGTGTTACTGTAGTATGCTGATTTTAAGTCCTATGGGTATAAAATGAGGAGTGGAATAGCTGGATCAAATGGTGGTTCCATTCCAAGTTTTCTGAGGAATATTGATACTACTTTCCAGAGTGGTTGCACCAATTTGCAGTCCCACCAGCAATGTTTGAGTGTACCTTTTCCCCCACATCCTCACCGATAGCTATTTCACTTGTATTCTTTATAATTGCCATTCTGACTAGAGTAAGATAAAATCTTGAGTATTTTTGATTTACATTCCTCTAGTTGCTACAGATGTTGAACAATTTTTCAGATATTTTTGATTGTATATCTTCTGTGAAATATATGTTCATTTCCTTAGCCCATTTATTTATTGGTTTATTTGTTAACTTCTTTGAGTTCTTTATGTATCCTGGAGATTAGTGCTCTCTCTGATGTGTGTGTGTGTTAAAGATTTTCTCCCATTCTGTAGGTTTTCTCTTCATGGTATTGATTTTTTTTCCTCTGCTGAGAAGCAGCTTTTTAATTTGAATCCATCCCATTTATTGATTCTTGATCTTATTTTTTGGGCTTTAGGAGTTGTTTTAAGTAAATCAGGCCCTAAGTCAACATGATGAAGATTTGGGCCTACTCCCCACCCCTCTATTAGGCTCAGGGTCTCTGTTCTAATTCCAAGGTCTTTAATCCACCTGGAGTTGTGTTTTGTGCTGAGTGAGAGTCAGGGGTCTAATTTCATTTTGCTACATGTGGATTTCCAATTTTCCCAGCATCATTTGTTGAAGAGACTATCTTTTCTCCTTTGTCTAGTATGAGATAGCTGTATTTACGTGGGTTTGCCTCTGTAGCTTTTCATGTCTGTAAATAAACAATTTTAGAACAGCCTTTTTTTCCTTCCACAAACTATTCTGATCTATTTTTTCCAGTCATGTCACCAATTGTGAATTTCTACCTGCTACTGAGAGAATAGAGTTGATATTTTAGTAAAAAGTTTTATATAATTTTCCCTTTAATTACAGAGAGCAGATAGTGTTCACTAATTACAAACCAGCAGAAGCTTGGTCTAGGTTTGGTCACAGCAGAGCGTCCAGAGGTTTGCAGGAACAATGTCACAGATTCTTTACTTTGCTTTGATTTTCTCTATCTTCTGTGCACCAGACATGCTTTGACAGTGACACACACATCTGACAGGGAGCCTCTTTCTCCATGCACACGAGTGTGGGAGTTCCATGTTGACTTTCTGTTCCCTGGTGCCACTATTGTCCTGTCTCTGTGGGATAGAAAGCACATGTTTAAATGTGTCTGATTGTAGATTTCCTTACAGAGTTCTATAAACACACATTTGTTCTGAAAAAATTGTTTTAATACTTTGAAGATTTCAAAAACTTTCTAGAAAATCCAAGAAAATATTTCCATGTAACTTAGCTCATGAAAGAGCCAGAACTTATGCCTGTCAATGGGATCTCTTCAAAATCTGCCCTTTTGTGATGTCACCACTTGTGTAGCCTTGTGAGGACAAGTCAAGTTAACATTACCACAGACTAAGGCTGCTTGAGTGACAGAAACCTGGGGTTAACATGATTGTGACAGCCTGCCGTTTTTGGACCCAAACAAGTCATACATGGTGACCCACATCAGACTGGAGCAGGAGGCTTACATGGGAGTGGGAGCTACCCACTACTAGTAAGTAGAGCCCTTCCAGAGGAAAGTCAACACTGTGAAACTGAGGATGGGGAGACCTGCATCTATGGATAACACTCCCTGACAGGACAGGATTCCTGCCTATCCTCTCAAAGTCTCTTGTGGCCCTTTGTGTGGTGGTCACATCTGAGAATTACCTGTGGGTCCTTGGATGATGTGTGTCCAGGACCCAGGCTTCAAGGATCAGATGGGAAGCTTGACTCACAACCCCAGCAAGGCCCTCTCCAGTTTCTATCAAAACCATGTTGGGTTCTGAGTCTGGACAAATAGAATTGTTTTAGTTGTTGAAAATATTTGTAGATTTTTTGTTTCATATTCTCTCATTCCATTTCTGCCTTAATTTTACTTCCTTGAGTAAGGCAAGCTCAAATTAACCCTCTGCCATCAAATGACTGGCCACCTTGACTTGTCAGCATAGCTCCTTCTTGGAACAGTGACACACCACCCAGGTGCTCTGCTCTGCAGGATTCCTCTGGCTCTGAGATGCTTCTTCCCACAGGTGCACTTCCAATCCTCCCCTTTCATGCCACCTCCTCTTTTGATCTTGCATACCCCTTTCTTGTGGTAGAACCTAGCACCTACCATTCAGTTCAAGTTTATTATCTCCTGTATTGTCTCTTTTTCCAAAAAAGAGAGAGTGAAGTACTTTAAATCTGTACTTGAAAACTGTAGGAATGTGTTTTCTTGTTAATTTTTGGGTTTCTCCACATATTCCAAGGTCAAGCACTGGGATTTTTCCATCAAGATCCACAATCTGAAACCCTTCCCTGATCACCTAGAGTTTGTTTAGGAGACCCCAGACCTATGTAGTGTCTTTGAAGCCTGATCACTTGGTTTTCTTTTGAATTTTTCTCCCTTTCATATGAAGTTTTGTTTTGATTTTTGTACTTTATATGTATATGAATATATATGTACATATATGTATATATATACATATGTATTTATACATATATATATATTTAGATGTAGTTGGACACAATACCTCTATTTTATTTTTATATGGTAGTGAGGATTAAACCCAGGACCTCTCACATGCTAGGTGAGTGCTCTAACACTGAGCCACAACCAAGCCCCAGAGGGTTTAGTCTGATTTGCTATACTTACATGTTTCCTGAAGCTAAATATATATATGCATAGTTTTTCATGATACAATACAGTGTAAACAGAATAGACACCCAGAAATTGTGACTTCTATGTTCTCTCCATTTATTTTGTAATTTTTTTGAAATATTTTTGGACTTAAGGAAAAAACCAAGTTACACTAAAAACAAATTGTTTTGCCTTTCACTTGGCTATAATAAAAGAAAGAGATAAAGTTCATTGCAGAGTTAATAGGCAACAATATTTCTCAGGAACATTTGTTGTAAATATGAATTGTCAAAACTGTTGCCATCTTTCCAGTGACTTGTTTTCTTTTTCACTGAGAAATTTTCCTGTTGGAAATTATTTATGCATTCCCTGTTGGACTTCCTTTCTTTATGTAGATCACATTGCCTGATCTATATCATCTTTCCTCCCTCTCAACTTCTTTTAACAATTCTTAGATGGTAGCTCTACAGCCAACAGTTTCCCTCAAATTTTGTTTATCTGAGAAAGTGTTTTTCCTGCAATTCAAAGGATACTTATATGGCATAAAGCATTCTAGGTTTGGGGTGATTTTATTGTGATGACTGTTTTCCTTTCAATAATAAATATTTCAATTCCATCTCTTCTTGCTCATGTGGTGTTTGAAGAGATGTTTGATATTATTCTCATCTTTGCTCCTTTGTACTTAAAGTATTCTCCAACTTAGATTTTTCCAAGTTTTATTCTTCATTTTTGTTTTCTCATTTTTGAACATGATATGAGTAGTCATAGGACTTTGGAGTGTTTGGATATTTGTTTTATTGTTTTTTAAAAATTTATTCTGCTTTGCTTTCTCTGATATTCATGGAATTGTGGTTTGCCATCTGTCATTGATAGGGAAATTTAGTCATTATTGCTCCTTATTTTATGAAATAAGAGATTTTGACTTTTGAATTTTTTTCAAAAGAAAGATGACGGTTGTTTTCTACTCAAATTTTTTAAAAAATTAAATTTGATTTAATAAGATTGAATTATTCTCCCTTTCAATATATATTTTCTTTCAGCAGTAGTTATATATTTTATTTTACCTCAAATTTAGATGTACCACAAAGTATCAGTTAACCACAATAAATATTCAATTTGTTCTTAAATAATTCCTTTTCCTGGAGGCCTACACGCCAGGGCTGCAGCCTGGGGAAGCCTCTGGTGAACTCGCAGGAGCCTGAGTTGGGCGGTGCCCCAGTCCTGGGACAGGTGGGGCTGGGAGGAAGGTGTGGGGCCTGGTGGCCTGGGGCTCCAGCAGATGTCAGTCCCTCAAGGGCACTTAGCAGCCCTTGACCTCAGGTATGCATGGCAGGCTCTCCTCACCGCCAGTGGGGGCTGATGGAGGTCTATTAGGTGCCTGGATGACAAGTGGACAGTTTAAGCCAATTTCACAGATCTTAATAGAGCTGCCTCCCGCTGAGCAGCAGAAGCTCTTTAATGAAGACACTGCCAGTGTCAGGCACTTGGATTGGACAGACACTGTGCAACTGACTACTCTGGTTATGGGCAGCTAATGGCAATGGTGATGAACTATGTCACCAAAGAGGTTGAAATTCAGTAGGATGACTAGGCTGTTCCTCCTGGGAAGTGGGGGTTATGCTTCAATGACTCCATGACTCTCCAAAGGTAACTGAGTAGTCTGGGGGAAGCCCAGTGAATCCCCCTGAGAAATCCGCACATCATCAGTGAATTACCTTACACTGGAGTGGAAGGTCCTCCTGCATAGGCTACCACCATACCAGTCATGGCCAGCAGTTATTTATGAAGAAGTCGTGTTTCACACTCGTGTGTTGATGTGCACTGACAGCACTTCTTAACTGTGAAACTGGAAAGAGCAAAGGCTTAGCAATGCAGGCCTTGACTTTCAGGAATCTGGAAGAGGTTATTGTGTTCAGCTAATTTACTAAGTATACTTCCTTCTCCTCATCTTGTGAAGATGGCTTCTCTTCCAGATACCTGTTGCAGGACTGGACCCCCAGGATTCACTCAGAACCAGTCTATGTCACAGTCATGTTTACCTCATGAGTACATCCCATTTTGCCCAGTGACTTCTCAGTGGCCTCAAAGGGGTGGCTGGTGTTGAGTGAAGCCTCAAATGCCAAGCAGGCTGGTCCCGTCTCCCACTAGCTGCACACCTCACTCTCCTCTCCCTAGGATCTTGTTTCCCATCTGAAAACTTATGGTAGTTCCCAAGTTAGGCATTTTAAATGAAATATTTTCAGTAAAAATATTGCTCTGATAGTGGGATCCTAACCCATCTGTAACAAATGTTCCCATCCTAAAGATTTCCCTAATATTGTATTCACTTTGCCTTCAGAAATATTTCACAAATCACACTAATTTTTTTTTTTAAACAAATTCCTTTTCCTAAGTTCTTTTTTTTTTTGGGGGGGGAGGGGATATCGGGGCACAGAGGCACAACTGAAGTCCTATTTTATATTTTATTTAGAGACAAAGTCTCACTGGGTTGTGAGCATCTTGCTTTAGCTGAGGCTGGCTTTGAACTCATGATCCTCCTGTCTCAGCCTCCCTAGCCACTGGGTTTACAGGCATGTGCTACTGGGTCCAATTTAAGCTCTTATTCTACAATGAAATCATTGGTCATTAGCCTTTAAACACAAATTTAAAATCTTTCTCCATTTTATCACCAAGTCCACAAAATACCATTTTACTCTTTGGTTATATATTAAAGTTTATTATAAGTAAAATACATTTGAATATAAGAAAACTAACAAAGATCATGGTCTAATGCCAAGACTCATTGAAAAAGAAATGCAATAAAATGTTTCAAAGTTAATGCAGTGAAGTAGAACATGTAACTGAGTTAGAAATTATTTTAAATTGTATTCCTACTAGGATGCAGAAGATCATTATACTACTATATGAAAGCTAAGAATTTTAAACAATTTAGGAAATAATTATAAAATTTTAATTAATTTTAGCAAATAATTATTTAATTACAGTTTGAGTACATACTTATATATTTAAATACCCATATTTTAAATTAAATTATTTTACAAAATTTTGTTTCATACTTTTTTCTATGAAAAAGTAGAATACATACAATTCTCACAAAGTGTTCAAGAAGACTAAAAATGATTACTTAAACTTATAATTATCACAGGGAAAGAAAAGAATTCTTAGGCTTGGTTCACATCAAATATTTAAATCTAAAACACTGATAACATGTCCCTTTGGTATTTGTCTAGAAATAATTTTAATGTGTTTCTGTATATTCAATTCTATTGGCTTATGTTTATTTTAGTTATAATAAAATATAATAAACAAAAATATGCACATAAAATGTGTTTTACTAATGCACACTATATTTACTTAATATTATTTTTATAAAATAATTCTACTCATAAAAATGGCTCTTTTAATGCATACTATTTAGTGTATGTGGAACTTGAAAAATAAAGTAATAACTTTTTCTTTTATTCAACAAATTTTTATCAAATACCTGTGAAGGATACTTTAAAAAATTATTTTCTCTGGAATGTTGTATTTACTATGTATATAAAGTTTTGTTATCCTTGACTGTATTGCAGTGAATCAGTGTTATATAAACAGAAACTTCAAATTTTGTCTTTCCCACATTACAGAAAAAACAAAAAATTATTCCTAAAATAGTCTAAGTTTGGTATACACTGTGCACAGTGAATTACAGTATGAAGTTAGAAATCTAAACCTATTTGTACTTATACAAATCTCACTAAGATGTGGTCATTTGAATGTATACATTGCTTCCATTGTAGTTATATGTGACATAATATTACTTAAGCTACTCAGGAATTAAAATGCAAATATTCTTATTTATTATGAAATGTAAAAAAAATCATTATTGAGTAGCATAAAATGTACAAAAATATACTGTATATATTTCATAATTTATCATAAATTGGTTTTATAAAATCTAATGAGAGTTTAGAAGTTAACCTACATGTCTTTTGACCTCTGATAATTAGAAATGTTTAATTTTTGAATGATTTATTTAATTATAATGAAAATTTAATAAAAACTGTATACATGAAGTTGAGTTGTGTTTTCTCTTTTAATTTTTTCTGGTAGTATTACATGCATTAAAAACTTTAGCACTATGAGTGCAACTAAGGATATTCATTAATTTATACAATCTGCATTTATATTCTAATTCTAAAGTTTACAATATGATCTTAGGAATGTTTCTTATTCCTCTTTTGCTCATTTTATTCATCTTTAAATTTATGGAGTTTATGAAAATAATTCTTGTTGAGCATTCAAGTGTTTACAATTACTGTTGGAAAAATTATTGCTTATTTACTAGATTAAAATAAAAACTAGAGACTGAAGAAAGAATCCCAAGCTTTGCTATTTCTATCTTCTAGGAGTTAGTGGCATTCTTGGCCTGGGGCTTCTGATGATCTTTTACACGAGAACCAGAATGAGGCTTCATTTTGCCTGATTCCAACTTTGCTTCCTATCATGTTTTCTCTTGAATCTTCTAAAATATTTCAGGTTTGAAAATTCCTTGCAATTACACTGACTTAATCTGGCTTTTCTAGGGTGATCTATTTATCATCTAACTGAAACTTCAATCCTCCCTACAACCTTAATTTCCTTTGATCATATAACACCGAATCGTCTCTAATTCTTGGGATTAGGATAGGAACATCTTTGGAAGGGCAATAATTTCATACCTGCCACAAATGCAAATGATGCAGGCACTATTCTATATCGTTTTATGTATTATATTTAGTTTAATTTAATTTATAAATTCATATAAATTTTATTGAGCAAAATTCATGTATTTCAGAGTTTAATTATGTATTTCATATCCACAAGAACTTATTTGCTTGCTGCTATTATTATGTCCACTTTATAGAACATTCAACCGAATAGTAATATTAATAATGGTTGTCTTAGAGTAAACACAACTACTACTCGAGAATGCTGTCAGGATTTAATAAACTGACCTTTGCAAAATTGTTAAATGGTATTTAACATTCAGTATATTTAATTATTAGTATTGCATTATCTTTATGTTTACTATTGCTATTCCATGTTCCCTAGGATACTCTTCTCAAATACCAATATTCTGTCAGAGAAATAAAAAATTGTACAAAATCAAAATGCATTCTGCTATCATGTATAACTAAATAGAATAAACAATTAAAATGCATATCATTCTTACAATCTATCTCTCCTGAATCAATTCTGAAGGTTAAATTGTCATAAAGAGTGTAAGTGATTAAAATATAAAATAATAAAAATTAGAGCAACAACAATTTTACAACTGGAAATGAAAAAAAAATCATAAGTGACTTAGTAAGGCAAAAGAATTAGACCATAAACCAGTAAGAGGGGAAATTTCACATATAAAATAAATCATGTCATAGACACTTAAAGAGTCAAGAACTTAAATGAATAGATTCTTTTAAAAGTGTAGATGCTGTTGGTTCAAAAATATATATCACATAATTAAAATCTTAGAACATTATTTACCCAGTTTACTCTGTGGAGCTGTTGAAACAGAATTTGAACACTAGAATATTGGCATTTGGACACCAGTCTTAGACAATTTGGGCTGCTACAACAAAATACCATATTCTAGGCTGGGGAGATAGCTCAGTCAGTAGAGTGCTTGCCTTGCAAGCATGAGGCCCTGGGTTTGATCCCCAGCACCACCAAAAATAAATAAATAAATAAATAAATAAATAAATAAATAAATAAATAAACAAACAAACAAACAAACAAACTGACTTTAAAAAAATACCATATTCTAAATAGTTTACAAACAGTAGAAATTCAGTTTCTTACATTTTCTGAGACTGGGCAGACCAAGATCCAGGTACCAGAATGTCCAGACTTCAGTTAGGGCAAGTTTCCTGGTTTCCAGTGCCTTCTCACTGGGTCCTACATGGTGGAAGGGTTCCAAGTGTGCAACTGTAAACCTGTTTTGAGAGAACACAAATTCTATAGGTGACATAATCACTTCCGTCCCCCTTCTAACATCAACACCCTGTGGGTTAGGATCTCAACATGTGAATTTGAGGTAGACACAAACATCAAGACCATTAACAGTACTTCACCCAGCAAGATCCATTTTCTAATGAGAGTTTTACTCCCACAGTGACAGTGAGTAGCAGCTTAGATCTATTACTAGGCCTGGAAAATTCCTTTGCTTACCCAGAAATGAATGAAAATCATGTCCATACCACCAGTTCTATGACGACATGTGGCAATAAATCACTGATAAAAATTAAAGGAGGTACCCGATCATCATATAATAAGAATTTCCAGATCACACACTGCTCTTCACAGATCAAATTTATCAGAGATCACATATATTCTACTTCATTATTTGCCTTTTTTCACTCCAGTGTAAGTTTCTCCCTAAGAGAACAAACATTTCTCAGTAAGTACAAAGCATCTGTCCATTCAGGCTATGCTTCTATGATATCTCACCAATAATTTTTTTGTTGCACAATACATTTTTATTTTTCTTTTATCTTTGCAGTCATCTTTGAGTAATCATTGTGGAAACAATAAAATGGAATGGAAAATGGCTCTAGATCACCTTAAAAATTATGACAAGGCAATTATAAAAAACTCTTTTTCATTGCTAATATATATTTGCTTTTTGAAGTATATTAAAGAGTGGCTATATCTAGGGTTAGCTAGGAAAGAACCATAGTGACATCCTAGGTGCTCACCTCCCTGAAAGTTTAGATGCCAACTGTCAAAATTCTTAGGTATACTTGTTGCCGAATATATAGTCTAGCACAAGGCTACTTGGTTAAAAGGATTTATTCTTGAAACTTAACAGGAATTCACCCATTAGTCATTGCACAAAAATCTTTCTTATTATTTTCACTCCATCTATGTTTTTTCAGAATTTCAAGTAAACAGAATCTGGGATTTTTAAGTTTATCACTTTTAGAACAAATCCTATCTCTTACAGAAATCCAAATCAGAGATGTGTATAGAGTTAAGCAAACTAACAGAATGGCAACATTTTTTATAGCATTCTAAATGTTACAATGAAGCAGATCTTCCATATGCTACCTTATGTAGAGGAAATTTTAGATCTGAAACTGTTCCCAAGAATATCAGTCTCAGGCACATTCTTCATGTGAAGGTTCGCAAGGCACCTTCCTGTCCCAAGAGAAAATCGGATTGTGGATTCCTTTTTAGGCAGAAAGAAAAAGCATCCTAATTCGTAATCAAGTCATTTCAAAAATTAAAATTTACAAACATTATAAGGATAGACCTGGGATTTGTGTTTAAGTAACAAGAGATCAACTGCAAGAAGCATATAATCAAAACCTTTTTTCTTATAGCTAATATGTATAATGCATAAATATATTAAAAATAAAATTCACAGATTTTAAAACTATAATTTGGCTAGCAAATCTCTTAACTTTATAAGAATATTAACTACTAAGTACAACATAAAAGAAGCAGTATTGTTAGATGTACAATTGAAGTATTATAACAGAAATAACAACAATGAAAGGAGAAATAGGCTTCTGATAGAAAATTCATGTTGTTGCCAGTAAATAGAAACACATGAGTATATGTCAGATTCTTTTCACTTATAGGCTATCTAAACTGAATGCTAAGAATATTAAAGAGATCTTGGAAAAATCAGGTCAGGCAGCTGTAGCATTTGTTCATTTCACACAGTGAATTACTGGGCAATAAAACAGAACTTGGAGCATTAAAATTCTTTTAAAAAGTATCATTATTCCACTTCATTGAAGCCTGTATCTTCAATCTTCTGATTTTTCTGGGGCTGGGAATGGGGGGTGGTGTGAGGAAATAGGGAGTGGGTATGGAAGGGGGCACAACAGATCAGAGAAATAGTAAGGGCCATTTATCAGCTCACACTCAGTTGAGCAAACCCAATCAGCTTCACTTCATCAGAAACCCATAACAGCCAAAAGCCAACTTGCATGTCAATATTTTTAAAGCTTTGGTATCATTTAAAATCTTCTGTAAGTTAGCAGCCACTATAACTTCATCATGACCATAAACCAGGTCAGTAGAGAAGAGCTCCTTAGATAACACCATCTGTTGTATCTCTTCCTGGAGTAAACTCAAATTGTATATCATTAAGTTTCTTGCTGAAGTTTCCCAATCTTCAGATGAGGTTTGTGGTGCAAGAAGCTTCTCTGTCCTCTTCACTCAAATTGGGTTGGCCCTGAGAATCATGCACAGAGAAGGACTGTATTTGCTCTGGGCTGCTGATGGTGTTCACTGAGATCTCTAGATTTTCTTCTTTACTCTTTGTAACATTTCCTGAGAAGAAGCTTCTTTCCCCTCTTCACTTTTCTCATCCATTTCCTCATCACTGCACTCCCAGTTCCTCTTTGGTTTTCTGGAGGTGACTGCTTGACCCTGAAACTCCTCTTTGGGCTATATGGCATTCTGGTAAGCAGCTTCTCAATCAGGTATTCTATGTTCTTGTCTTTCTAGAAGTAGTTGAATTTAAAAGTTCTGCCACTGTGAGTCTTTTGGAAGGATATTTTTTAAAACACAGTGAAAGTAATTTTCTAACAGACATGCCATTTTTTTTAATCATTTCTTTATCTTCTATTTAGGTTTCTTAAGTAGGTGGATCATTTTCAAAGTCCATATTAACATGTGCATAGGGAGGTATTTGTGATAAGGTGCTGTTCCTGTTGCTATTTCAATGGACAATATTCCAAAACTCCATGTCAGCCTTGCAGTCATGGGCTTTCACCTGTTCCACAACTTCAAATGCCATCCAACGTGAGGTGCAAACAATGCTTTTCTTACTATATTCCTTGTCATCAGCCCTGTTGCTAAGAATGCACTTACCCCCAAATCTGCAATTTGTACAGAACCATCCTCAACTAGAATATTACCAGCTTTCAAATCTCTATGAATCTGACCATTTCTGTGTAGATAGCTAAGCCTCCCAAAACCTCTTTAAGAATTGTTGCTATTACTGCTTCTTCCATTCCTTTCTTATGCTCTCCTTGTTTGACAATGTATTTGATGATGTTTAACACCGAGTCTCCACTTTGCAATTTCATGACCAGGCCAAGTTCAACTTTTACCACAAAAGAGTTGTTATAGGTCACTACATTGGGATGGCTGCACTGACTCATGACATGAATTTGTTTTAATACTTCATACATTCTGGTCTGGAATTTTTCCAGGTTGATCTACTTTATTAATACATGTTCTTGCCTGGGCTTGCCTAGGGTAGCCTGACCTATAGCAACAGCTCCAGTGCAGATAACTTCTTGCAGCTCATATGCATCCCTGCAGATGTGCCAGCTCAAGGCCTGGGAAGCTGGGTCAGGTACCCCTTTTGCAGCTGCAGGGATGTGCCAGTCAGAAGACAATCTTCCACTTGAATCTTCCCTTGCCTCACCACCAACACCTCTCCACTGGTGAACACCCTCCCGGCTCCTGCTGCTAAATAATTATTGATCATTTTCTTTGCACATGCCATAAAATTTCATGAGCTAAAGAGTGAGAAAACAGACCATTCTCAGTTCTAAGAAGGATTGTTATTAGGTTTCAGTGCATAAGTTAAGATATTGAAAGTTTTCTTTGCAGAGGAAATGATCGCTCAAGAAAAAGAAGCTATAAATGTTGAGTGCTCCTATTATTCCATCAGAAGGGAAAATAATCAACTTGGCAATGTCCACTAATTAAAACATACTGCTGCTCCACTTGCATTGCAATAAAATTTGTATTACTACTCTAAAATATTTGTGGAAATAGCTTGCATTAAAACAAAACAAAATAAAACCAAGCAGGAAAGAAATGCAATTTCAAAGATGCTAAGACCAAGCAATAAGAAACAGAAAAATATAAATTTATTTATATCCCAACAGATGTTTTAAAACATCATACAGTTTTTATCACACAGAAAAATATGTCTTTATAATAGATATTTTGGATTAAAAAACTTAGTACCCAAAAAGGAAAATTTAACTAAAAGCATATTTCTTAAAGTAACTAATGCAAAAGAAGCCAAAAAAATGATAGATATTTATTTTTCATATTTATTGTTTCACACAGATGCCTCCAGCATGTAGTTAGCTTTATTTCATACATTAAGTTAAATGTAGATAAGCTATCACAGAGTTTTGTGCTGAGGTGGTTACAGTTGTATTTGAACATACGTGTCAAATTCTCTGAGCATTCTTTCTGAAGAGGTAATATTTGATAAAGTAAAAAGAAGAAAGAGAGAAGAGTGATTTAATCAGGATAATAGCCAATACTAGGATGGGCATGTGACTCTGTCTCTATAGAAAATATAAAAATTTGCTGGCACCAAAAAAAAAAAAAAAGCCAACACTAATACAGTTGAATAAAGTATTATGGTGGAATAGGTATATGTGTGAATATATGAATACTATATCAACTTATGTAAATTTTACAAAATACATAAATATAACAAGCATATATTATTATACCATGCATAAAATATAAAGTGAATGTTATATTACAAATGTTTACATGAAAGCTAAATACTATAAATATTTAAATATGAAAAAATAATGTATTCAATATACCATTACATTGTATATTTTTTACTGTTATAAATTTTTAAGTAAGTTCCTATTGAACCCTATAAAATAAAATTAGCCATATACCAAATCTCTAATTTTCTTGAAAAGCTGAAATTTATGAAATTTATGAAAGTTGATAAGAACATAGTTGGAAATACTATCATTCAGTATAATGAAAAAATTCATAGAAATTTCAAAATAACTACCCATAACCAAAATACCATTCCACTTTATTCAAATAATGATTTTAAAAGAGATAATTATAATTCTAATAACAATATTAAATAACATACACAAAGAAATGTTTATGATTTGAATATAATTTAGACTTCACAAACCCCCCCAAAATAAACATAAGCCTTAGAGAACTTATTGAGAAATATTCTGAGCCCTTTGGCTAAAAGAAATTCTTGATTTTCTTTTCTTTCTCTGCCTTTCTCTCTGTGTTCTATCACATCATCTGCTGCCTATACTACATCTGCCCGAGTATTAGTTACTCCATATTTACATGTCTTAAGAGATAGTGGTCTCTCTGACCATGATGCAGAGGAAACGTACACTCTGTACATAAATCCATAAATAGCAAACAAGGACATAGAAGATTATACTGTGGAGTCCAGTTGGAAATAAACTCACTTTATACAACAAACCTAAGTCACATTGACAGAAGAAAGTTGCATACTGTGAAGGCACCACATGGAATTTAAGAAATATCCATCCCAGCAGATGAGCAAATCTTACCATAGCAACAAAAGCAATACAGAAAAACAAGGTAATGTGTCAACTTCTAAAATTTAGCATTCCATACTAATATTCCAAAAGTACCAATGTGGGTGAAATACCAGACAAAAAATTCAACAGAGAATTAAAAAAAAAAAAACCTCAGTGAAATCTGAGAGAATACAAATAAACAATTCAGAGAATTAAAGAAAAAGATACAAAATATAAATGAGAAATCAAATAAGGAGAAAATTTGGGGGAAAAGAACCAAACACAAATCTTAGAAATGAAATACTCAATAAACTTGTCAGATAAAAACTCTGAATATTAGCTGAATATCAATATACTAAACTAGATCAAAAGGAAGAGAGAATATCTGAACTCAAAGATGATTTTGCCAAAATATTATATTCAGACTGAAATAAATAAAAAGAAGAAACCTCCAAAACACCATTAAAATATCAAACATTCATGTAATTGACATACTAGAAGGTGAAAAGCTACATTCAGAGTGCATAGAAAAAATATAAATTGAAAGAAGAGCCACAAATTACTCAAATACTAGGAAAGACACGGACATCCATGTTTCAGGGATATTTAGAGCCCCAATATAGAAATAATCAGAGATGAACAACTAAATGATGTTATAGGTAAATTGTCAAAAATGCAGAAGAAAAGAATGTTAAGTTTGCAAAAGAAGGTGAGTCATGCCACAATAAATGATAACCCATTAGACAAACAAAAGATTTTACAGCCAAATCTCTAAAGGCGATAAGGGCATGAAATAATGTGCTTCAAGTCCTGAAAGAAAATAACTCAAAGAACGTTAATATAAGAGCAAGGTTATCATTCAGAATTGAAGAATAATCAGACATGTCAAGATAAGCATAAACAGAGGGAATTCATAATCACTAGGACAGCATTATAAATGATATTTAAGAGAACTCTACTCTCAAGAGAAATAAAGACAATCGTAATCATGAGACTGTGAAAGAATAAATCACAAAAGGTAGCATGCTAAAGAGATATAGGAAGGAATCAAATATTTATGTAGTAAGCCATCAAACTTAGAAAGGTATAAAAGAAGAATAAATGAACAATGGATATTCAAAACAACCAGAAGAAAATCACTGAAATGGCAGGAACAAATACATACATTTTAATAATAATTCTGAAATTAAATAGTCTTAATTCTTTGATTAAACAGACTGACTAAATACATTAAAAAATAAATAAGACTTAACAGTGTGCTATATATAAGCAATTTACCCAAAGTGCAAAGACAGACTGAAAGTGAAAGGAAGGAAAACGTATTAAAGGCAAATGGAGAAGTAACTGTTGCAGACAGCGGGAGCTCGGAGGGGACACCAGTCTCCAGTCCCGCGAAGTGCCCAGCGGGAAATGTAGGAGCTGGCCTCAGAGATCGGGAAAGAAGTCCCTGCCATGCCTCTGCTCAGCCAGCATGTCGCGGACTCTGCTGCTCCTGAGCCCATGCAGCGGAAACCCCAGGCGGTGGCGGCAGAGCGCTGGGAGACTGGGGGCGCCCCGGACGCGGGGTCGGGGGTTGGGGAGCATGAGCAGCCACTGCAGCAAACCTTATGGTAAGATTTGCTGCAGCCTAGTGGAGCGCGCTGCCACATGCGGCCATAAGGAGGGACGAGCGAGACTCCAAAGCCATGAGGTAACCACAGCCACAAGAAAAGGGCCAGCTCGCCCCTCTATAGTCTGAGGAACGGCTACGTGAAGAGCTGCATGAGTCCGCTGAGGCAGAACCCTCCGCTCGGCTGCTTCTTCCATCTCTGCTGCTTTTGCAACCTGGAGCCACTGCCGCGCCGGCCTCCCCCTGGCAGCCGCGGCGTGGCTCCCCCTTCTCCCTGGCGCGCCTCTCGCAGGGCACCCTAGTCGCCTTTGTCTTTGACCTGCTGTTCGGTGTGGGGCCCAGGAGCTGGGCTGCCAGGGCCACCCTGCTGCAGACGCTGCTGAGCATGTGCTCACACAGCCACAAACTCCTCTTCAGCATCGCCTGTGCCTTCTCCCTCACCTGCTTCCTGACGCGGATCAAGAGGGCCCCAGCCCTGGCTGGAGGGGCGGCTCCTGGTGGCTTCTGGCGCTGCCCGCCTCCTGCTACCAGAGGAACTTCTTAGTGTGGCAGTGGTGGTCTTGGCCTGTGGGGGACAAGGCGGCAGCGGCGGTGGGGGGCAGGTTGTTGTTGGTGCTGAGCTGCATGGATCTGCTGACTCTCACGCACCTGGTTCTGCTCGGACACAGCATCCTGGTGCTGCTCTTCCACAGTCACTATGGCAGTGGAAAAATGTTCAGGAGACCTTCGTTGCCTTGTATTTCGAGGGAACAGATGATTCTTTGGGATTGGGACTTAAATCAGTGGTATAAGCCTCATTACCAGAATTCTAGAGGCAGAAATGGAGTTGATCTTTCAGTGATAAATGAGTCTTGAAATATGGTGTCAGATCTTCTGAATGACCCAAGCCTTCCCCCACACGTCATTTCTTCCCTACCAAGTATCAGTTGCTTGATGGGTGCATGTTCTGGGTCCTGTAGGCCAAAGATTAATCCTCTCACAACATTTCCTGGATTTTACCCCTGCTCCAAAATAGAGGCTCCAGCTGAGAAAGGAGATCTAAACTTCCTCCCAGAGGAAGAAGAAAAATGTAAAGCCGAGGGAAATAAACTGCAGGTAGAGAAAACCTCCTTATCTCAAGTAGATGACATTCAGGTCATTGAAGAAGCAGATGAAGAGGAAGAATGACAGTTCAAATAAAAGAAGTCATACAAAAGAAACCTAGAAGGCAGTGCCCGGGGTCAGAAATCATTAAAGTTCACTGTGCTGACTTTCAACTGACCAGTCCCACATGGACAGGCCCTGATACTGTGAGAGGATCTTGGCTGTGTTGTCAATTTTCCATTCCTAAGTACTTTCATCACATGTACTAGAAAAATTACTCTTCTAGGTTTCGGTTGATCCTTGTTGCAAAGCCCTTCTTCAAAGCCTTCACTGGTGTTTAAGTACTTTGTCAAAGTACTGCTTTGCTGGGTAGTGAGCTTTTATTTTTCATGGGGGAGGGTCTGTAATGAAAACCTCAAGTGATTTAGTTTCCAAAGTGGCCAGAACTTTCTGCTTCTGTGAAAACAGATTCATTTTTATTTCCTAATGTGTCTTTTATGTCTCTGAACATTTTGAAAAGTCTGTTCCTATCTAAAAAGAATCCGTGTGGCCTTTCTGAGGAATTTCTCCTAACTCCAACTCACTGTTCACTGCTGTTCTACCAGCTAGGATTATCCATGAAGGATTGAGTGACCTTTGTTATATTTAACAAAATCCAAGTGCTTCAATTTCTAATGCTTTTTACTGTTGTGTATTATCTACTATGTGCGTTTTATTTCTGCTCAGAGTATTCAGGTTTGCTATGGATATCAGAAGTCTAAATTCTGGTCTTATTGACTTTATGTTCCATGCTTGAATTTTAAAGCTGTTTAACAATGAAGGAATTTTATTCTTTAGTCAAAACTGTTGTTTTTATCCTTGTGCAGGATTTTTAAACATTTAGTTAATATAAACAGTATAGATTTGTTAGAAGAAAAAAGCTGTCCTAATATTGATGTCAACCTTTTATGATATTAGCATCATTTTCTCTGTTCTTAGATGAATTTGAGACTAATTAAAGCCAAGGAAAAGGTATATCTGTCTTTTGCCTTAATGTAAAATCAAATGAAATTAATTCTATTAAAGATAAAGAACAAAAGAAAGATTGTGAGTTCTAAAGGATAAATATGTTCTAAAGAATAAAATAATTGGAATATGAAATTATTTTTACATCTACATCATAGCCATGATGTTTTTTTTTTTTTTTTCTGCCTCAAGACCACATGACAGGAATGGTCTGTCACTACTCAAAAATTCTAAAGTTCAACTGCAAGACTTATTTCTGAGATAAAGTAAATGATGGAAATACATAATTTTTATATAAATATGAAATATTTTAGTACATAATTTCACATCAAAGCATATAACTAAATTTTCACACTAAGATGACTGTACATAAAATGAACTATATTTAAAATATTTATGAACTTATTTGGCTGTGGATATGCACTCTATTTGTAAAAATTATTTTAAGTTATAAAGAACAGTCAAGATGGTATCAAGCTGGTTAACTAATATTTTGGAGCCATGAAACTTTGGAGACAAACTACTAATTTCCAAATTAATTCCTACAATATCAGTAGTTTCTTACCTATCTAGAAATACTTGGGTTATCAGAAAGATACAAATTAAAGCTCTACTGAAGTGTTAACATTTTTGATCTTGCACAGTATCATGATAATAATGAATCACTAAGCTTTATTTATTAAATAGGTTGAGTGCTAAGTTTCTGCTATTTTTGCAACCATTGCCACACTATTTGTAAACTGATCCCACCATATATTACTGAGTAATAAAATTTTAACTGAAGAAAAAGCAAATGGAATTCTAAAACAAAGATAGCAATAATTATATTCAACAAAACAGACTTAAACAAGATTTGTGAAACAAAGAATTTCACTATATATTGATCAAGTGAACAATATATTAAGAAGCTATAACAATTACACATGTAAATGTCCTGAAATTTGGAGCCCCCAATTTCATAAAATGAATATTACCATACATAAAGTGTGATATAGGCCTTGTTATAAGAATGATGAATAACATTAATACCACACTCTCACCAACAGATAGATCATCCAGACAAAAATCAATGAATAAACATTAGAGTTATATTACAGATCAAGTGGATTTCTCAAATGTCCACAGAATATTCCATCTACCATATGCAGAATATACATTCATTTCATCAACATGTGGATCTTTTTCCAAAATCTACCACATATATTCCACAAGTACTTCTTTAAAATTTTTTTGAGTTGACATAATTTATTACATCTTATCTCATCCCAAATGTAATAAAACTTGAAATCAATAACAAACGAAAATGCAGAAATTATACAAACACATGGAAATTTAGTAGCATGCTATAGAACGAACAGTGGTCATTGAAAAAACCTACAGGGGAAATTTAAAGTTTCCTTGAATTAAATGAAAATGGAAACAAAACACACTTCAATCTGTGAGACATACCAAAAGTAGTCTAAAAGAAAAATTTACAGAATGAATGATTACATTAAAAAAGTAGAGTGCTCTTACATAAATAACTTCATGATGCACCTAAAATTCTTACTAAAAGAACAACAAATCAAACCTCCAAATTAATGGGAATAAATAGAAAGGCTCAGAGTATAAATGAGTAGTGACTAAATGAACAATACAAGGGATTAGTAAAACTGAGAGTTGGTCCTTTGAAAAGATGAACAAGAGGCCTTAGCTAAATAGCCAAAAGAAAAGGTGAAAAAAATTAAAGATGGAGAAGATGACATTAGAACAGACATGAATAAAATGTAAAAGTTCACTAAGAAATATCTTGAAAGACTATATGCCAATAAATTTTAAAATCTTAAAAAAATAAGCAAATTTTGGAGACAAAACCACTGAAATTGAAATAAGAGGACACGGAAAATCTAATACATCAGTAACAAGTTATAATATTGAAATAGGAATAGAAAGACTGAGCAAGAAAATCCAAGTTCAATTAGATTCACTGCTGAATTTCAACAGATTTTGGAGAAAAAACACCGTTAATTCTCAAACTACTGTATAAAATTGAAATGAAAGGATCACTTTCCAACTCATTTTATGAAGACAGTATTATATGGTACTAAAATCTGACAAGGTCACAACAAAAAAGAAGACTACAGGCCAGTATCCTTCATGAAAATGAATTAACTGATGAGAAAAATCTTTACAATGAAAATTACAAAACACTGAAGAAATGACCATAGAAAACACTTCAAGGTGGAAAGACCTCAAATGTTCATAGATTGGTATAATATTGTTAAAATGGTTACACTACCAAAATTAATCTACAGATTCATTTTAGTCATTGAAATGCCAATAATATCTACAAATGTTCATAACAGTTTAATTTGTAATAGTAAAACCCAGAAAAGAATCAGATATTTTTGAAAGATAAATTATAAGGCATTTGTGATACCCTCACTTTATGGATAATAATAAAAAGAAACACTCCATTAATACATATAGATTCATCTGCAGAATTATATTTTCTTATAAACTAAAACTTAAAAGTTTATATACTGTATAATTCAAATTATATAACATTTTGAGATGGAAACATTTTGAAAATAGACAACAGATTATTGATAATCGGAGTTTGAGTGCAAAGGGAGCTGGGAGGGAGGTGATTGAGGTTATAAAATGACAGCAAGAGGGATTCTTGTGGTGATGAAACTGCTCAGTATGATATCTGTGGTAGTAGCACAACAAAAACGTGGGAAACAAAGAGCTAAATGTACACGTTTGCACAGACATGCTCCAAATGTGTGCTGTTAAATTAAGGAAACTAAGATGAGTATATTTTATCAAAGACATTATCTTAGTTGTGACATTATTCCATAATTCTGTGTAATGTTCTCTTTTTTAAGAATTTAACATTTATTTCTTTATTTTTAATGTGGTGCCGAGGCTCCAACCCAGTTTCTCACCCATGCTAGGTCAGCACTCTACCATTAAGCTACAATCCTCTGCTGCCAGGGGCGACTGCCACAAGTTGCACTTGGACCTCATCAAGGTGATGTGGTAGTTCTTCCTGACAGTGGCTTAGGCCTGCTGCTTCATCCCCACCTACCACAGTGACCAAATCGCCTTAATGCTATGCAGCAAAATCCAGAGCACCAATTTCCAGGAGCCCCAGCAGTGACCGATACAGATGTAGGTAGAGCAAATAAAGCTAAAATACTACAGCAAAGATGTGCACCTTGCAGCCTTTGTGCTGCCTGAATTCACCTGCAAGGCCCTGAACAAAGTGTGCTGAGCCCCGGTGACACTGCAATGCTGCCCAGGATCTCGGACTAGACTGGGAGGTCTCCTGTCTGGACCAGAACCCCCTGTCAGCTAACATCCACCAAGTGGTCCAGGCCCCAGAATGCTGCCTGGCCTGCCCTACTGGGTGAACTCTGTGCGTCTTTCTCTCTAGCATTGAACCCTGAGCCTATACCAGCTCTGTACAGCACCATCTCTGCCCTCTCTTTCCCCTCAGCAAACATGTGTATTTATAAAAACATTAAAACATTTTGAGGTGACTGAAGTGTTTTTCTCCTTTCAATACTATAAAAATGTATTCCACTCTCTTCATTCTTTTTTGGTGAGAAGTTTCTTATAATCCCTAACCCTCTTTCTATATAGGCAATCATGTTTTTCTCTTACTTGTTTCAAACTTTTCTCCTTTCAATTCTTTTCTGCAGTTTTAATACATATACCTATAAATAGGTTTTTAGCTTGTCAGATTTATAGTATTTATTCTACTTGATATTCTCTGAGCTTCCTGAACCTGACTTTTGTCAGTGATGTTGAAAAATTCCAAGCAGCTATTACTTGAAATATTCCTTTTATTGCCTTCCTTCTCTATCTCCCCTGCCTCTCTTCATCTTCTGCCTCCTCTTATTTTCCATTGATACATAAGCTATATTGTAATAATTCTCCCATAGTTAAGGAATAAAGTGTTCATTTTCGCCCATCCTTATTATCCTTTCCATTTCACTTTGAAAAATTTCTACTGGCATACTTTAAAGCTCACTTTTTCCCTCATGTATGTTCAGCCTACTGAGGATTCTCTTTTAAGATATTCCTCATATGTTTCTTATACTTAATTTCTGCACTCTCCTTTGCATAGTTTCTTAGAAGTTGGTTACCTTCCTCAACTTATAGTATGACACTTATTTTGTATGCTATTTCTTTAGAGGCCATAACATAGCAATCATCATTGTTTCTAATTTCCCATCCAAAATTTCCCAAACCTGTACATATATGACTCTCAGTCTCATAATTTTTTCTTTAGCCTGTATTTTTCTGACCATAAAATTTTGATTAATATAACTTTATAGTATATGTTGAAATTGGAATGTTTTATTGTTTGAATTTATTCTTCTTTTTCAAGATTATTTAGAGTGTTCAGGGTCCCTTCCAATTCCACATGATTTTCTTGAATTCTCTCTATACAGAAGAATGTTGAATTTTTGATAGGCATTATATCAACCTGTCAAATTATTTCTTGTAGTATCACCATTATAAGAACAATAAGCCTTTCTAATTCTCAGCATAGATGCCTAGACTTCTATTTATGTTGTTTTCAATTTCATTCAGTAATGTTTTCTATTATTTTACATGACATTGTAAATGGACTTAAGTTTGGTTTTGAATTGGTTATCACTGATGCATTCAGACAAAATAATTTTACCTTGACTTATACCTTATGACTTTGCAGAATATGCTGTTCTTTCAATTTTCTTGTGAACTCTGAAGAAAACTGTGATGTACAGGATCAGGTCCTCTGGAAGTAAAGAGAGTCTGGCCTTTCCCCTCAGACTTGGGTGCCTTTAATGTGATTCTTGACTAATTGTTCTAGCCAGAATTTCAAGTACAGTGATAAATAGCAGTGGCAAAAGTAGACATATTTGACCTGCTGCTGATTATGTGAAAGGTTTTCGGGGTTTAACACCACTGAAATGTACACTTAAAATTTATTTAATGGAAAAATATTAAGAACATTTCATCACACAAATATTTAACAATCAAATAGAACACATAATAAATGCAGTAATGGCAGATGTAGATAGAAAGAAGCCAAATAATCATGTCACATGTAAAGAGAAATAGGAGACATTTCCTGGGCTTTCAAAAGAGAAATAGGAGTTGTTTCCTGGCTTTCAAAATGTACCAGAGGATTGACATTCTTTTATACAGTGCATTTTATGTGAATCCATTTATAAATGGACTATTTCACATTGATTAGGTTGCATTAGAAAGTCAGGCTCTGTGTTGTGTTTTCATTTCATTTATTTCCCATTCCTTTCCCTCCCTTATCCACTAGAAAAGATATCCAGGAGCAATTTAGTCTGTGCTTTAACAGCCTTCATCTATTCTATCCCCATATATACATGAAGAAAGCTCTGAAATTCATTCTTCAACACCACAAATGTACTGACAGTTATTCTACATTATCCTGGTTCATCCTGAGTTTCTGGTGGAGGAGTTTGAAAGTGACAAGGCAGCAGATGTGTCCCAAGGTAACAATGTAAGACTGTCTTTCTTTGCTTTTTTTTTGGTATAATTCTTTATCAATCTACTTCAGACCTTAAAATTGGGCCTAGCCATAAAGAATAATAAAATTATGGCATTTGCAGGCAAATGTATGAAATTGGAGAATATCATGCTAAGTTAGATAAGCCAATCTCAAAAAAAACCAAAGGACAACACATAAGGGGGAGGGTGGGAGGAGTTAGTGTTAGGGTTAGGGAGGGGGGCAAGAATAGAGGAAGAAAGGACTGTTTAGAGGGAAAACAAGGGTGGGAGGGGTGGGGGGGGAGGGAAAAAAATAGAATGAATCAAACAACATTACCATATGTAAATTTATGATTATACAAATGGTATGCCTTTAACCCATGTACAAACAACATGTATCCCATTTGTTTACAATAAAAAAATAAAATAAAATAAAATAAATAAAAAATAAAAAAAAACAAAGGACAAATGATCTTGATAAGGATGATGACACATAATGGGGGGTGCGAGGGGGGGAAAGAATGGAGAAAGGAGGGACTGCATAGAGGAAAAAGAGAGGTAAGAGGGGTGGGGGGAAGGGAAAAATAACAGAATGAATCAAAAACAATTACCCTAGGTAAATGTATGATTCCATAAATGGTATGCCTCTACTTCATGTACAAACAGAGAAACAAGATGTATCCCATTTGTTTACAATAAAAATAAATTTTTAAAAAATTGGGCCTTGAACATTTTAGATTACCTAAACAATATCTTTTGTGCAAAAATGACAACAGCATTTTCATTCAACTGACACCTGATTCAAGATTGAATTCATATAAGATGGAGTCTGTTACATGCTATATGGTCCTGAGACTTTTCCTTTTTAACACTTTTTCCTGGTTCAAAAGGAATTGGGTGTGTGCCAACCAAACTCAGTTTGGGAAATCTTTCTTGCAAAACTTGAGCCTCTTCTGCAAGTGTACAGAAATACTTTATTTTGTGATCAGTGCCTGGTGTACTACTTCCTATCTGATTTTATCATGCCAAAAAAGTAAGCAAAACATGTATGGGTTTGGGACTTGATTTCTAAAACAACATACTTATTGTTTTCTTTACCCCCTGGGTTATTGATGTAAGATTATCAAAAATGTGTATATATTTACACTCTGACTGTTCCATGACATTCTTGTAGTTGTAGAAATATGCTGTATATACACCACTTTTGTACTTCACAGTATAGATTGTGTTTCACTCTGAAAGTTCTAAGAATCTCTTGTCACTCTGGTTATGT
Source organism: Sciurus vulgaris (assembly GCF_902686455.1). NCBI lineage: Eukaryota > Metazoa > Chordata > Mammalia > Rodentia > Sciuridae > Sciurus > Sciurus vulgaris. The sequence continues at coordinate 412,323 of NW_027632908.1, read as the reverse complement.
GATTATGTATATCTTTTCTTCATGTGTGAATTCCAGTACCAAAACAAATTTAAAAATTAAAAATATATAAATAAATATTCTACCTGTGCTGAGGTTTTCAAGCCTTGCCTTGTAATGGTTAGAAATATTCTTGTTTTAATTTACATAGCATTTTACTATGGGGAATCTGAATTCTTGCAGGAAATATATGCTAATTTTAGTCCTTGAATACTCCTCCTTCATATAATATTTTTTAAAATATTTAAATCCTTTCGGTGTCACATAGAATATGATTTGTTGTTGAATTTTATTCAATTTATAGTTTGATTCTGTTATAAAACATTTCTCTTTTAAACTTTTCTTTATCTACAAATGAATTTTATTTTCAATTATTGGCTGCACCCTTTGAGCTCCTCCTAATTAGTTATTGCCTTAGGTCAGTAAGGCAAAATATTTTGTAATGCAGATTTTAATGTGATTGAGGTTCTTTGTATTACAATTATTCATTTTATAAATGTAAAGTGAATTCGGAGTGGTGAGGATGTTTTGAGGAATTTCACACGACATGGTCTACCTTTATTTTCAGCATACCTTTCTGTCTTCCTTTTCCTGAATGGTGTATTTTATTCAATCAAGTCAGGAGTATGTCCTTTCCATTTATATATCACATCATCAGATTGTGTATCACCAATGCGTCTGTAAACTAAATGCCTATTTACTTCCTCATTTTGTGGTTATCCAGAAACCTTTCCACAGCTAAACATAACTAAAAACTGCTTTTATTCCCAATTAACAGATAAGTAGTCACTATCTTAGGACACCCAAATAGACCAATAGGGTGAATTTGTATACACTGATGAACAAAACAAAGAGCTGGACATGTGATTTACCACAGAAACAAGCAATGATACACATAGATATGATGACCAGTAAGAATTACATATGGATGATTCTTTATGTCTCTACACAGAATTGTAGTTTTTTTTAAAAAGGCACATTGAAAGTTAATGCTCTTATCATGTATTATATAGTTTAGTTCTCCTGACCCTTCCTCCACAGCTATTTTCAGAAGCTATGTTATGTGCTTTCCCATGACTTCGCCCCAGTCCAAATTTGGAGACATTTATATTTATAATGAATAACTAAAATAAGATGATTTTTTTACAAATATTTATTATAATGTACTTTTTTTGCTACTTGGAATTTAACCCAGGAGTACTCTACCACTAAGCTGCATCCCAAGACATTTTTCAATTTTATTTTTGAGACAGAGTTATCACTGAGTTGAGGATGCAGACTTCAAATTCGTAGTCCTCCAGCCTCAGCCTTCTGAGTAGCTGGAATTACATGTTTGTACCACTGTGCTCAGCAGGATAATAGGCTTTTTAATAGATGTTGCTGTGCCACCCAGTCTACTGGGATTTGTATCTTTCACCATGGTCAGTCAACTAGAACATTCTAGAGAACAATGTTGCTCTTTCTTATGGAGTAGATACAAAATGTGCACTCAGAGAGAAAAGGGCAGCATTAAAAAAATTATCAGATTCTTGCAAATCTGTGTGTGGGTGAAATTACAGTGGACTGCTTTCATGCCAAGTAGTCATCTGTTCTAAAATGAACAATGACCTGCAGATTTGAAATCCACAACTTAAATGAGTGTCTCAGTCACATCAAGCTATGAGATCTAAGGAAAGACATTTCCACAATAGTTAATCTTCTGATAATTTGCACTGCATGCATTGCATCCATATTATTCAACTCTCAATACAGACATAGGTCCTGGTTTATGGACTCTCCCTATTTTCTGGGAGAGATAATGAAACACAGAACTGAATGTACTTGAGAGTATGTTCTCCTAATTTAAAAAGCCAAGCTGGCAATCAAGATATGTGGATCCCTTAAATACTGACCTGTGCTCACTCTTCACAAGAAAATCATCAATCACCATGCAAAGTAAATTCAATAAGTGTGAGGAATTATCTGAGCTTATAGAAATCCAGCATATTATCCCATATTATAAGGTAGTGTCAGAGGTTGTGTACCTCAGGGCAGGTATTACTGCACTGATACCATGGATTTCATCTTGTTCATTATGTGGAAAGCACACAGAAAGCCTCAAAGCTTTGAGTGAGATCACAGATGCTCATAGTTGGAACACACTATTTGGGGTAACCAAACTCCGTTAGTGCTGGGTCACTCGTCAGCCCCAGTCTCAAAGCTGAAAAGAAATGGGGCAATCCTTTAGGGATACTTGATGCCATTCTAATTATAAACTCTCAAACTGATGAAACCCTGGTGAATTTTATATCTTGGGACAGTGATAGGTTAGCCCAATATCACCATTTTTGTTACTCTGAGGTAAAGCTGATATATCTTAAAACTAGTGACAAGGTTTAGTACTTCAGGACATGTCATGAACTGGAAAGGAATTGTTTTGAGTCTCCAGATGGGATGAAGAGTTAATAACTTTTAGTCCTGTGGGTTCTTTATTTCAGATCTTAAGGAAAACTGTAATATAATTTTCTTTCCATTGTCTTCAACTTTGTTCAATTTTGATATGAACCTTATAGTACATATAGAATTAATTGGAGTATAGTCCCTTTCATTTTTTATTGAAATTTCAGTAAGATTTAATTAATTTGCTCTATTTTGGCATTAGTTAAAATATTATTGGTACATCATATTTGTGTGTGTAAGGGAAAGATAAATTCTTAGCTACTGATTGAATTTATATGAGCTATTTAAGTATTTAAGATGATCATTCCTTCATGTACCATTTTTGAGAAGTTTTTCCATTTTATACATATTTTCATATATATTGGCATACATCTGTTCATAATATATCTTTACTGCCACCTCATTTATCTGGAGGGATAAGTCTTCCTATTAATTACTAATATGCATGTGAGATTTGTTCTTGAAACATCTCACTGAAGTCTTGTCCTACTGATCTCAAATAATGTACTTTTGACTAATTTTCTATATTAATATCATTTTTAAGAAAATTCCTTAATTTTTATTCTCACTTGGATGCTCTTTTAAACTATTTTTTATTTGTCAATTCTTATTTTTTATTTTCTTCTTTATCACTCATCTTCCTCTTATTTTTGACACTTTTATTTGACACATGATAATTGTATATAATTATGGGGTACATCATGATGTTTTGATATAACAGTGGTATAATATGTATCTCAATGTTATCAGTGTTGTCTCATAATTTATATTTTGTCAATTATTATTGTCATTGACTATTAGTATTGTTTAATATTAAATGCTTTTTATGTACATTTGATTTCAAATTAACAAAATTAGCAGTGAAAAAGGAAATGTTATCACAAACTACTGAAATCCACAGCACCCTTGAAACTATTTATTAAATTTATACTCTAAGAAGCCAGAAAATCTTGAAGGTATTGACAAAATTCTTAAAGTCTGATTTTAATTTTCTAATACTACCCCAAATGGCCTTGTACATGAATCTATTCATATCTTTGGCCATCTCTCTTTGGAAAATGTTTTGAGATTCAGGATTGGTTGGCCAAACGGTCAAAGCCTATGCAAATTCCTTTCCATTGGTGTGGAATCATGCTATCCAAGAAATAATGTGTGCACAAGCACATGACAGAGTTGGACATGAGAGTTTTGGAGTTGTGTCACTGTTAAATAAGAATTGGCATCTCGGCACAGTGGACACAACCCATCTGAGGCCCAGAGCTAGAGTGGAATGCCTCTTGCCTCTCTTATGCAGCCTCAACACTGGCCTCAGAGAGAAGCATTCATTGATGTAAAAATGGTCCCATCCACTGCTTGCAATCAACCTGCCCATACCATTACTCAGAACCTGGAACTGGTGCATGGAGGAGACTGGCAGGCAAAACACAAGAGAGGAGACCTTTGTAGATCTAGAGTTTGGGGAATGCACTACTGTGGACACTCACTGTACAGACCCTGAGAGCCTCACAGCACCCTATGCTACGTACCTGGGAGACTTCAGTCTCTCAGTGGAAATCAGATCAAATGATGTCAACCTGAGAACCTGGCCACTGTCTGTCCACAGACATCCCCAGACACTCCCATGAGATTCCAATGCAAGAGATATTAATAAACATCCTTTGTCTCTGAGGAGTCTGGGAGCATAGGAGCAAGGCATGGGAAATAATCTGGCCACAGTGAGACTGCAGGGAGGTGAAAATGCTGAGGGCTGAACTCTGGGAGCAAAGTCCTGAGTGGCTTCTTCCACAGGAGCTAGGTAGGGGTCAACTGTCATCTGGGTGTGAGTGAGGATGTGCTACTGAGATCACAGGGCACCATCTAAGCAAATCATATTTCTAAAGAGAGATATACTTTTCAGAAATAGTTGTACTTGTTAAATAGCATAGTATGGCAGTAACGAGGGAACACATCATTCTCAGGAGAATCAAGCAAATACAAGAAAGTGCAAAGAAACTTGCCAGAATGTGGAGGTCCTTATGTGCCATAGTGAGGGGATGTGCTCCTTTCATGATTTGCAGTTGTTAGAGATTGCAAGCAGGAGACATGGTCAATACAAATTACATGTTAGAGAAGCCTCCTTGATGTCAGTTTTAGAACAGTTTCTGAAAATATAGGGTCAACAATACAGTATTTAAGCAGAGGCAGCAAATTTCTCAATAAGACCCCTAAAGCTCAGGAAATAATACCAAGAGTTAATAAATGGAATGACAACATATTAAAAATATTCTGCATGGCAATGGAAACAAGTAGGAATTTAAAGAAAAATCTACACAATGGGAGAAAAATCTTTGTTGCTACTCTTCTGAGAGGACAGAGATCTAAAATATAAAAGAGAGCTCAAAAGACTTTACACCAAAAATTTAAATAACCCAATTAATAAATGGGCAAAAAAATTAAACATATACTTTTTAAAAGAAGAAATACATAAATGGTCAGCAAATATATGAAACAAGTGTTCAACATCATTAGCAATTAGGGAAGTGTAAATCAAATTGATACTGAGATTTCATCTCACCAATCAGAATGGCAGTCATCAAGAATGCAAATAATAATAAATTCTGGAGAGGATGTTAATAAAAAGGAACACTTTTACATCATTGGTTAAATTACTATAACCACTAAGGAAATCAGCGTGGAGTTTGCTCAAAAGACTAGGCATAGAACCACCATATGACTGAGGCATACTACTCCCCAGCATTTATCCTGAAGAAATAAACACATCATGCTACAGTGCTACATGTGTCCCAATGTATACAGCAGTACAATTCACAATAGTCAGACTATGGAACCAGTCTAGGTGTCCATCAGTGGATGATCAGATAAACAAAATGTGGTATATATATATATATATATATATATATATATATATATATACACACAAAATAGAGATTTATTCAGTCATAAAAATGAAAATATTGCATTTGCAGGAAAATTAATAGAACTAGAAACTATCATGTTAAACAAAATAAATTAAACTCAGAAGGTTAAAGGTCATATGTCTTCCCTCATATGCAGAAGCTAGAGAGGAGAAAGAAAAAAAAAAGGTGGCAGTGGCACTCCTAAAAATAAAAGGGAGATGAGAAGAGGAAAAAGACCAAGAAGGGGAAGATGGGTAGGAAGGGGAGAGGGCTGGGGAATGATACTGGCCAAATTATGTTGTTATACTGAGGGCATGTATGAATATGTAACAATAAATCTCATCATTCACAACTATAGTTCAGTGATTTAAAAGGAGAGAAGCAAGCACCACAGGAAAACAGAATTACTAACAAATTGCTTTGAGAATGGAATATTTTAATAACTTAGGTTTTCTAGTCAAGTGAAACATTATCAGAAATCCTTTATACAGGAAGGGAGAGTATAAAATGAATTAAAGGGATTTTAAGTGTTCTTGATAACACATGGTCGTTCATTTGCATTGCAGTGTAGGAGCTACCATTCAGGTTGAACATCAGAAAATGAGTTCTAGGCACAATATGGACAGAACAAGACCAGGACAAGGACAGAACGCAGGGAGACATTCCTACTGACAGAGCAGAGGAAAATCATCAAAGTCAAACAGAACTACACAACAAAATTACACATTTGTTCCTGTGTTTATTCAATCATATAAGTTAAACATGTTCATTAAGCAGCTCCTGGTGTCATTCAGATGGATTTGTTTAATCATGTTCTCCATATATATTTTATATGTATACTTTTTCTGCTTATTAACTTAACTGATAAGATTCTATGCTCATATCCATAACTGGTATGATGGGCTGGTAGTTTCTATTTTACTTCTTCCAATTTAGAAGGTTTCATACAGATTCAATATATTTTAGGCATATAATTTATGGGACTGAGCTTTTGCATAAAATGTCCCACTTTTCTGAAGTAAAGTGCCTTTCCTTTTAACTAGTTGGAATGATACCAAAATAGCCACAGCAGCTCTGTGTTGGTTAATGTTCCTATTATATAATTCTTCAACAATGCTTATGTTTAGCTCCTTTGCATGTTTATTTTCAGGACATCTCTTTCTTCTATACTGTATCAATCCATTTGCATTTCCTTGAGAAGTATTTTTGTCACATGGAACAATTACTAATGTTGACTTTGTATCCACATTTCTTTTATTTCATGTTTTCTTTATTGCTTTAATCCTCCTTTCTTGTCTTTTTGCTTTTTTCTTCATGAATTCTTTTTAGCATACCATTCTATCTTTCATAGGAATTTACTTTGTGTTCTACAGTTGTAGTAATATTCTTAAGAGTTACAGCAAAAAAACTTTGGCTTATTGTCCACATTAAGTGAACACTCCTGTTAAATTCCCTGTAATTTCAGAATCTTACTGAAGCTGATAAACTGCCTTTCTTCTGTGATAATTATGATTGCAAGATGTAGTATGTCTACAAAGGTATTACCTACAAAAATAATAGCTGGTATTTAAACATCAATATCATTTTATATTTCTAATATATTTTTCTTTCCCCAGTCTTTCCCTAGTGTTGTGCTATGACTGTACAAAGACTTAAAAGTTCATAACTGGCAGGGCTCTGTCATTTCAGCACTAAGAAACTGCTGAAATCCCCCTTTCCCTGACTCGCTGAGTTTGCATTTATTTCTTTAGCCCCAGAAGTTGATGAAAACCACATGCTGTTCTCTTAAATGCAATCTTTTGTTTTAATGAAAACCTTTCTAGAGTCCAGTCAGGCTTCTGTAATTCTACAATTGGTAGTAAAATGTCAAAAATTTGTTCCTTGGGGATTTTTTCATGAAGTTATGTTTTCTGTCTTAGCCCCGGTGCTCACAACAGAAACTCAGTCCCATAACACCTCATCCCTCTTCCACTGTGGGTCCTATGTTGGTTTTGTCATCACAGTTGACCTATTTGTTCATGGCCTTTGAGGATTCAGGAGAGTTGCACTTGGGTAACTGATTTATGATGCTGGCTGAGAGGGTGAGATACATGTGTTTCTTCCTGAAGTTCCACCAAAACTGTACAAAGAAGGTCAAGTGCTCACAACCAAGGACATCAGAAACAGAATGAAGAGTGACAGAGATTTAAAATCAAGTCACAAATAGACCATTTTAATGGACTTGTATCATAGAAAATCAAATGTCCAGTGTGCACTAAGAATCATACTGAAATGTTTGAATGATTCTCAAAGGACTCTGGGTTGGTGATAATGGACACGAGGTAAGCTGAAATCAGAATTAGTGGCACTAGCATAGAAGTAAGATGGTTCCTGTATTTTACCTGCTGGGAGTAGAAACCTATTTACTACATGGATGCTGTGTACTGTGACTACATCTCTTTCATGATCATATCCATCAAACACTCCCCTCAAAGGAAGCTGACTTGCCAAGGCATGGGTAATAGGAATGTCTTATAATTCTGAGGATGTAACACCTAGGGGAGACCCAGATTATTGTCTGTACTTTCCTATCCCTTTAATTTTTGTCTTGATACTGAGAAGAAAGTTTTCTGTATTCCCTTTATGCCCAAACTTAATATTCCAAATATTCTTCAACCCCCTTCCTATCATGAGAAGTATCTGAAACCAGCTACTAGAGACATTGCTTAGCTGAGGAACAAAGAATATGGGAAACATTATCCACCGACAAGGTTCCTGCTAGAACCTCTTTACCTAGCAGACAGGTCAGCGATGACAGATGACTGCCTGACTGGGGAATGTGCTTGTCTTATACCATTATACCTTCCCACTCAGAATGGGTAAATACAGGAGTATAAAGATAGGTTTGCCACTTTTTACAATTCTTTGAAATTTAAGCTTTATTTTTATGAAAGATTCAACCTAAAAATCTTCTCAGCAAACTAAACAATAAGAAGAGAGAGCCTACAGAATGGGAGAAATACTTTACTACATGCACATCAGATACGGCACTAATCTCCAGGATATATAAGGAACTCAAAAAACTTAACATCACAACAACATATAACCCAATAAAAAAATGGGCAAATGAACTGAACAGACATTCAGAGAAGATATACGAATGATTAACAAGTATATGGAAAAAAATGTTCAACATCTCTACCATTCAGAGAAATGCAGATCAAAACTAAGATTTCATCTCACACTCCATTCAGAATGGCAATTATCAAGAATACAAGCAACAGTAAGTGTTGTCAAAGATGTGGAGTAAAAGGTGCACTCATACACTGCTGGTGGGACTGAAAATTGGTGTAACGACTCTGGAAAGCAGTATGGAGATTCCTCAGAAAACTTGGAATGGAACCACTATTTGACCCAGCTATCCCACTCCTCAGTTTATATGCACAAGACTTAAAATCAGCATACTAAAGTCATGCAGCCACATCAATGTTTATAGCAACTGAATACACAATAGTGAAACTACAGAACCAAGCTAGATGCCCTTCAACAGATGAATAAAAAAAAATGTGATTATATACACAATGGAGTACCACTCAGTCTTATACAAAATGGAATTATGGCATTTTCTTGTAAATGATTGGAGTTGGAGAATACAATGCTAACCAAAATAATCCAATCCTAAAAAACCAAAGGTAATTTTTTTTCTCTGATAATATGATGCCCATCCATAATTGGGGAATGTTGGAGAATAATGTAATAACACTGAATTAGGAAGAAGGTGGGGGAGGGGAGGGGATATGGGGGTGTGAAGGATGGTGGAATTATTACCCTATTTACATGGATTGTACAAATGATGTGTGGCTCTGCATCATGTACAGAGAAATGAGATGCTTTGTTCCATTTGTGTACAGTGAATTGAAATGCACTTTGCTGTCATGTGTAGCTAGTTAGAACAAATTAAAATTAAAAACAAAGAAAATAACCATTATTATTCTTAGGAAACAAATGGGAAAGCAACACTCTATAAAGAATGTTTATGCAGCCTTGAATAATCTTAAGAAATAAAGAGATTTTAGTATTCCCCCTCCTCTGGAAGAAAGAGGGTAATAAATATTCATGCATTTCTCTAAAATTTAAAGCAAGGTTTTCTAAATAAGTTTTAATGTGGGCTCAATGTGAAACTCTTATTATTTTAATAGTTGCACTTTCTCTACATATGAAACAATTCCACAAATTACAATTTTGCCTCATGGTAATTTTCTATGCCACAGAGTTTTTCTGTCTGCTTTTCACCTCAAAATTCCTTCCACCTACCAAATCCATTTAAATTATTATCCACCACTACTGAAAAAGTTCATCATTACTTTCATGTTATATTAAATCTTATAGCATGCATCCTATACAAACCATGTAAATCAGACTTACTACATAATTATTTTTCAACTAATAATGTAAGATAAACTTGTATCTCCATGTGAAAACCCTTTTGATAACAGTATGAAACAATCACTAATTATGAAAAAGAACAATCACTAATTATACATTCAGTTAATTGAGACAATTCATGTAAAAGAAAACCCAAGGACAGGCTATTACATTTTGGAAGCATGTGGTGGGAACCACATGTGTGGAACACACACTGAAGGGAAAGGCATGTTCCATGACATGTGCATCTTGCAATACTGGCTTCTATTATAAGAGGGTGCACCAACACCATGTCTATCTAATGGTATCTGAAACACAATGTATACTCATTTTTTTAAACTGTGGCCACAACAATTCTGTCTACAAGCATATATCTCTTGTAGGTTCCTCATGCCATCTTCTGAAATGTACATACTGGTACATGATCTTTCTCTAAAGCAAACACATGGGCAATGTTCCAAACACAGTAAATAGTGAAGAATGGTTCATGGAAAACAAGGATCTCACAATATATAATTATTTGGATTATATAATTATGAACCATGCTTACTTTTTTTTTCAAATAGTAACCCCTCAAAAAGGAAAGATGCTGAGAGGTGTAGGTTGTCTTCTTGGAACTCAGAAACCAAAGGGAGAAATGAAATGTCTGTGCAAAGCACACAGTGAAATAATCAGTGTTCTTAACAACACAATTGCTCTGATGAATAATTTTTTCTGCCAAGGAGATCCATCCATTCACATTGTGAACATGATCTGTGGCATGGGGTAGGGGGCACATATCCTCACAGATTTCCAACAGGTTCATACAACACTTGACACAAATGAAGGTTTGTGTGCTTGATATCTGTTCATATTGATACACAACCCAAATCCCTGCTTTTTTGTCACTTCCAACCCCAGTGCAAGAAGTTACACACACATACACAGGCATGAAATTCCAACATGCACCTAGCCCATGAATCTAATGCTCCAGTTTGCCCCCTAAAAGCCTCTGACCTTTAAAAGCAAGCATAAATGAGCCCTGCTTTAAGGAGGCTGTGCCTGGAGAGGGTTCCAGAGAGGAGATCCAGTGCAATTCAGCAGCCAAGGCTAAGCTAGTAAAGACTGGCTGGGTGATTAAAATAGCACACCCTGGCTAAACACCTTCACCTGTGTTACTCTAAGACCAATATTTCTCTCTTAAATCCCTTAAGTGTAATTCAAGCAAGGGGCTCCTCTAACAGGTTGGCATGAGGTGATCCCCTAAAAATTATGTGAAATCAAAGAGCGCCCCATCTGGAACTCTGCACACAAGTATAGGACTATGTACACACACACACACACACACACACACACACACACACACACACACCCAGTAGCAGCTCCACCAGTCCTGAAGCTTGGTGCCTTGGATCCTACATCAGAGGGAGAGAAAATCAAAGCCAAATTATGCTGGGTGGGGTGACCAGGGCTCTCTCCTGGTCCACCTCTTGCCTTATTCTTGTCCCATTACAGGAACTTGGGTGGCATACCTCTACATTTCCCAGCCCCAGTCCTGGAACTCCAACTCTGCAGCAGACCACCTTCTAGAGGTTCCAGCCCCAACCCAGCCCCAAATTGACACAACAACATCTTTCATTCCCTCCTCAGTTCCTTCTTTTAACTTCTCTAGAAAAACCATTTCCTACTAGAGCCAAAAATATTTTACTCTTTAATAAGGAAATAAGCCAGTAAACCAAGTCATCCATTACTGCAACTGGCTTTGCTAAGTGCTGGGTGGCAAGTGCAGTCCTTATCTGGCAGTTGAGCTCCAGGTGGCCTCCCCACGCTGGTCTTCCATGCCTCACCAAAATGGAGGGCTAGTGTCAGTCACCATCTATAGGTAATCTTTGAGGCGCTCAGAGAGCCGCTGTCCTTAGGCTCTTGAGTCCCAGCATGAAGTTGCACTTCAACTAAATTCTTGTCTTCCCAGAAGTGCTGCTGCCACCTTTGGGGACCCATAAAGAGCATGGGATCCGGGACGGCACAGACTTGACCCTCAGTGTGCTCCCCCCGCTCTGAGAGAGCTCTACCCACAGGCAGCTGTGTCATATGCCATCACAGGCAGCAGCTATGGCACCTGCCCAAATGGCAGTGCTCCTTGCTAGGAAGAGCTGCCCCCATGACACTGATCCCTGCATGCTCTGATCCTTTCTGTTCACACTTCCCCACATGCTACCCTCTTCCTTTTTTCCTCTTGTCTGTCTCCTTTATTTTGTATTCCCTTTTTCAAAAGGAGAAAGGAGATACTCTAAGTGGTAGGAGTATCTGTCCCACCCCAAGAACTCTTCCTCTATCTGGTGGTGGTGGTCCTGGCTTCTGCTGGCCCACTCCTCCTCTCCTTCCTCCCAGCCTTGCTCCTTCCCATCCTCCTCCTAGCACTGGTAGCACAGGTGTTATAAGATCACTTCTAAATTTTCCCAACATGGCACTGGCCAAGCTTCATTTCCTTATTTAACTTCCTCATACCTTCTCCTGCTGGCATGAACTCACACCCAGTCAACATTTGACACCCCGCCCAGACCCCTAGCAACAAGGCTCACCCAATTAACCATCACCCCATTTCACACCCTGACCTATCAGCCTCTTCCCGGCCATATAAAAGTGTGTACATTTTTAAAATGAAACAGAACTGCTCCGGCGATTAACTTTGACTCGTGTCTCTTCGTCGTTCTTTCATTGGTGCCAAAACTGGGAGGGGAAACTCCTCAAAATCTTATCTTTCCTGGGTTTGGCGGGATACTTTAGGGCATGGATTCCTAATTACTCCCTCTTAGTGAGACCTTTATATAACATGGCAAAAGTCCCCAAAATGAGCCACTACCCTCCAGCCTTTCAAAATACTCAAAAGGACACTCCTTCAAGCCCCATCCCTTCACCTGCCTGACCTAAGAATCCCTTTCTCCTCTCTGTTCATGAAAAGGGAGTCCAAAGCCTGGGAGTCCTTGGACAAGACTATGGACCTACCTTTGCCCCATTAGCTTATCTTTTTAAACAACTAGATCCCACTGTTATAGGGTGGGCACCCTGCCTGCGCATCTTAGTGGCCAGTCATGATCTCCAAAAGGAGGCCCCAAAACTTACCTTTGGGTCTCCCCTCACTATTCTTTCCCCACATCACTTAAAGGATCTTCTGAGTTATAAAGGGCTACAAACCCTCCCTGCTTCCAGGGTTCTCTCCCTATTAGTCTCATTCCTCCAAAACCCCACTTTATCTTTCAAATCTTGCCCTTCCTTGAATTCCACTTCCCTACTACCTGTTATCACTACCCCATCAGAATCCCCAACCCATAGTTGTATCAAAGCCCTGGAGACTTTTTTACCTGTCCCACAACAATTTCCAAAGGACCTCTGTCCAACCCTGATTTTATTTAGTTTTCAGATGGCAGTTTCTTTATTCAGGACAGAATCAGGGTGGCAGAATATGCTATTGCCTCCCTCTCCTCCATAATAGAGGAAAAACCTCTTCCACCAAACACCACTAACCAACAGGCTGAACTAATAGCAGCTACTAGGGCTTGTGAACTAGCTACAGGAAAAACCTTATCTCTTTACACTGATTCCAAATGTGTTTTTCATATTCTATTGTCCCATGCTGCCATATGGAAAGAAAGAGGACTCCTAACAACCAAGGGCACCTCTGTTACTAACTCAGAGCTCATCTCTCACCTATTGGAGGCCTCAAAACTGCCATCTATTCTTGGTATCACACACTGCAGAGCTCACCAAACAGACTCCTTCCCCACGATGGTGGGAAATAAATTACTCCCTTTGGCCCTTTTATGCTTGCGAGCCTTCGCCAAGAAACCCTCACTTCTCACCCCATTCCAGGTCATGTATGGCTGCCCTCTCATTCCCCCTGGACTCTCGCCCAAGCCTTGGCCTATTTCTGACCAATATGCCTTGCCCCTTCTTTTCCAACTTCAAACCCAACTATGGAAACACGAGGACTGGCTCCTTCCTGATCCCAGTCTCTCTCAAAACCCTTTTCCTTTGACACTTGGGCAATCTGTCAATTACTGTCCTCTGGGGGAAAGAAACCCTTTACAACCAAATTGGGAAGGACCTGTAGAAGTCATCTTATGTACTCCAACAGCTGCTAAACTAGCACTCCCCCACAACCAACTTACCCCATGAATTCATATTTCTAGGCTCAAACCAGCCTCCTGTCCATCCGGCCCAGAAGAAATCCAGTGACACCTCTTCATGGACCAAAAAATACTCTTGTTCCCCCTCCCCTCCCAATCCCTTAAAGCTTCATTTTTACCACAGTTTGGCAGCCACCACTGATTGCCCACTAGAGGGTTGTTCCAGACCAATATCCATTCTATTCCCTGCAACCACTAGGGTGTTTAGTAGTCAACCTCTCCTCAGCCCCTACATCTGCTTTTTATATGATCCACAAATGCATGCTTCTTCCGCCTCTAACCAGTTTCTCAAACACCCAAACAACACTTTTACACTCACCATCCAGGATCCCTGGGACCCCCATTGGGCCTCTGGGGTAAAAGCCTCCATTTACTCTGGTGGTTGGTCTGCTCCCCATGGATCTCTTGAATACATCCCCTTGGACACTCAGGTTTCTCAAGTTGCTTCCAATATACAGCACTCAGAAAAAAACATTACTAACCACTTCTGTCACTGGAGCTGCTCTTTCAGGTGGTGCCCTTGGCCATTCTTTATGGGCTGTGGAGGACATCAACAACTGGCTCAAAGATGCTCTGACTTCTACTACTATCTCTTTAGCCTCCCTACAAAAACAGGTCACCTCCTTAGCCCAGGTAACACTTCAACACCACTGGGCCCTAGACCTCCTCACAGCTGAAAAAGGAGATACCTGCATTTTTCTAAGAGAGGAATGCTGTTATTACATCAATGAATCTGGCGTGGTAGGACAAAATATTATGAAACTACAGGACCTAGCTGCAGGATTATGGGGACCCGCTAATGGTTCCCTTTCTCCTTGTGGCTTCAGTCTCCCCTTTTGACTTGGATGTGGCCGATGCTAGGTCCGTTACTCATCATCTTCCTTGCCTGTCTCTTCCTACCCTGCCTAATAAAATTTCTCCGGAATCAGCTGGGAAAAATTTCTAATCAGACCTTTAACCGGCTTCTCCTTAGGAATCAGTTACTAGCCACAGATGAACTCAGTGCCTCCTCCAGAGAACATCTCACCACCTGCTGAGGAAACCATGGTCACCTCATGGAACTCCTTCCTTGCAGCCCTCCACTAGGAAACCCTCCCTTTTTCAGCCTTGTTATGGGGTCTCTTGACCATATTCCTCCCACCTTCCCCTATCCCTTCCCAAACTTCGCCCCCATCCAGCAGGAAGTAGCCAGATCAAATGATGCCCCCATCCCGAATATAAAAACAAAAAGGGAGGAATATAAGATCACTTTTCTAAATTTTCCCAACATGGTGCTGGCTGAGTTTCTTTTCCTGAATTAACTTCCTCATACTTTCTCCTGCCGGTGTGAACTCGCACCCAATCAGCACTTGACACCCCACCCAGATCCCTAGCAAAAAGGCTCACCCAATTAACCATCGCCCTGTTTCACACCCTGACCTATCAGCCTCTTCCTGGCCCTATATTAAGTGTGTATGCTTTTAAAATAAAATGGAATTGCTCCAGTGATTAGCTTTGACTCTTGTCTCTGCATCATTCTTTCAGATGTAACACACAAACTGCCTGTTTTCAGACCCACATCTGCCTGGCTTCTGTGCATGACCAACTGCCCTGCTGATGCCTTGATTTCCTGCCTCCCACGTGCCTGCTCCACTGAGTTGTTTGCCTGGCAGTGGAGGAGGGGGGCTGAATGCCAGCTGAGGTACATCTGCACTAGGAGCAAAGTTTGTAGGCAGCCAGGCATGACACCAGGGCCAGGGAAAGCTGCCAGATACAGAGGACACTCACCTAGGGCCACTGCTTTAGGTGCTGAATGAAGTGTCCTGACACCCTGCGAGGCCAGGCCCGGTGACCTCAGGGCAGCTTGCCTGCGGAGGTGGGGGGACTCACCCTTGCTTCTCGGAAGTTGGAAGTCTGTGCCTTGGTGGTTCCACAGTTGCTGAGGAGAATGGTCTTCTGGGTGTTGGGCCAAGCTGTAAAGCTATATCCACTGGGTGGAGCCAAGAGCCGTGCATGCAAAGGAGTGAGAGGTGGCATTTGCTGGCACGTGCTCTGTTGGGCAGGTGAAGTGGTGGGTCAGGAACCGCAGTGGCTTCTCTGGCTTGGCCCAGGAACAACTCACTGTCCCTGACAGCTTCAGTGAAGGCGGTCCCTGAGGGTCCCTGAGATGCCTTCCTATCCAGAAGGGTCGCCCCTTCCACAGAGGGGCATACTCATGCTGGGCCCTTGGGGTTGTGCACCACCCAGCAGGATATCGCCTATGTACACATATATACAGCAGATAAGGCTGTATCACCAGAACTTTTATCTTTCACTACATGGTAACAAGAAAGAAAAAAAAATGAGAGTTATACCTAACTTTTAGAAAAATAATGAACATGAAGTGAAATAAATTAGAAAAGAGAATGTTCAGTATGCAAAACAGATATAAATAAATGTAATATTTATAAACCACTGATATGATCAAAGAATAAAAGAATAAAAAACAAAATTCAAAAAGCTGAATAAATACCAAAAGTTTATTAAGAAATATTATTCAAAGTTAAAACTTAAAAACTTGTGGACATTATAGGAAATGAAGTATTTTGGATAAAGTAACACAATTAAAAAGAAAACTCAGATTGAACAACAGGGAAAGATTAGGAGAAGGGAAAGGTTCAGGAAAAAAATTGGGAAATATATTCAGTAAAGATCTGAAGAATGAAGAGGGCGCCTGTCATTAATAATGTTGTCATAAGTATTTTCAACATCAAATAAAACCCCAATTCAATTTGTGAGGCACAAGTGGCCATTTACCATACTTGTAAAGATAAATATTAGCATACAAAAAAGGTTAACATTTTTAAAATTCATGCAAGTTTTCATTTTTGCATACTTATTTTCATTTTATTCTATTTTTTCATTACTAGCATTGTACTTTTATGTTGCATATCTGCAGAATGTGCAACTATTTTAGGTCCTTTCTTTTATAAGTTGAATATTAAAATTGTCCATATTTATAATAGAGTTTCAAATTTTTCCCTTATTTTACAAATCATGAATGTTGGAGCTGGGATTGCAACTCAGTGGTAGAGCATTTGTCTAGCACATGTGAGGCATGGGGTTGAATCCTCAGCCACCACATACAAAAAAGTAAATAAATAAAATGAAGGTATCGTGTCCATCTACACCTAAAAAAATTAAAACAATGATAAATGTTGATTGGAAATAACTTAGAAAAGGCACTGGATTATGAAAAAACTAAAAATATATGTAATTCCACCAATCAGATACATAAGTACACTTGGATTAGAATCTTCTTTTTTCAAATTTTAAAGTTATACAATTCATATAACAAAAGTCAAGCTTACAATTCAGAGAATTTTTGTTTACTCATAATGTATAATCACTCTACTATCAATTTTTGAACATTTTCATTCACAGCAAAAAGAAACCCCATACCATTGTTAGTTGCCCCCATTGCCTGCCATCTTCAAAGCGTGAGGCAAGCACGCACCTACATTCTGTCTGTGAATTTTTTTATCCTGGATATTTCCAAAATTTGTTCTAATTAGTTATACATGTCACATGTCAGTAGAATGCACTCTGGCTGTACATGGTGCAGAGTCACAGCAGTAGTGTAATCCTATATGTATATAGGGTAATAATGCCCATCTCATTCCACTGTCCTGCCCCTCCCACATTCACTCCCCTTCCCTCACTCCTCTCTGCACAATCCAAACTTTCTAGTTAGTAACTACAAACTTTGTAGTTAGTAACTACACGATTTTTCATGCCTACCAGCAAAGTGTAAGCACTCAAATTTCTCCACAATTTTGGGCAATAATTGTTATTTTTCATTTTTTAGTATAGCAATTCTAAAGGAAGGTGTTCTTCTGTAATTTCAATTTGTATTTCCCTAAGGGCTGGTGGGCATTTTTTCATGGTATTGACCATTTGTATATTTTGTTTAAAGAGATGTCTCTCAAAATTCTTTGCCCATCTTTTAGTACTTTATTTTTATTGACTTGCAAGAGTAATTTACATATTCTGAATAAAGACACTTATTAGATATATGATTAGCAAATATTTTCTCCATTTCTGTGGGTTGTCTTTTCACTATCTGAATAAAGTCCATTGATACCTACTGCCCCCAAAATAGTTTCACTTTTGATGAAGTCCAGGTTATCTGTTTTTTTAAAATAATTTGTATTTTGATGTCCTATCTAAAAACCTGTGCTTACTTCAGAATCATGAAAATACATGCTTTTGTTTTCTCTTGAGGATTTCAAATTTTTAGTTCTTATATTCACATTTTTAATCTCTTTTCAATTAATTTTTGTATGTTACATGAGATAAGGGTCCTACTTCCCTCCTTGGCATGTGAATATCTAGTTGTACAGCACCACTTGTAGAAAAGACTCTTCTCTCATTCTCTCATCAAAGGGCTTTGGCACTTGTTAAAATAAACTGACCACAGATATGTATTTATCCTGGTTCTCAATTCAGTTCCATTGGTTTCTAAATCTATCCTTATGCCAGTTGCACCTTGCCATGACTAACTTTGCAGTAAGTTTTTAAATAAAGAGGTATGATAATAACTTTAAAACTCTTTGTAAATTTTCACTTCAAAAACATTGAAGTTTTCACATGTGCAGGTCAACAAATTCTGCAGCACCAATTTAAAAAAAAAATTTGTAGAATACCACATTGTGAATTTTGTTATCATAAACAATGCTTAAGAAATACCCAGGCAATTAAACTTTGATCCTGTCTTACGTGGAAAAATTGTTGTTTTCCAGTACCATACAATATTCCTGTAAGTTCTGTACAGTAATTAGATTAAATTTTATTATTAAAAATACTGAGCTCCATTTGAATAATATCCTAAGACAAGTTATTCTAACAAGATTTGTCAATCATAGGATATCAGTATTTTATAACAATTGATACTCATCATATATGTGTGTATGTACATGTATTATTCCAAATATATATTGTAACAATTCTCCAAAATCATACATTTTTCAGAATTGGGTATTCTCCTTTTTTTTTTAACTAAGACATCTATTTCATTTATTTTTTGGGAATTTTAGTTTTATTACATAGTTAATATACAGTGTATTTTTTTAAATTTGTTCTAATTAGTTATATATGACAGAATGCATTAAAAATACTGCCTCAGTTTTAATTACATTTATATGATTACTACAGGTGTTTTGAATTCTGAATGCTATAAGTATATTTTCTTTTGTGTACATTGCTTTTGTATGAGAGTTATTCAATTTGCTATTAAAAATTTTAATCCAAGTCTTGAATCAAGATAGTAAAATCTTTTATTAAAGTATAATACTGCGAATAAAAACCACAATGAGATATTGCCTCATATCTGTTAAGAAAATTATTATCAAAAAGACAAAAATAAAAAAAAGACAAAAATAAGTGTTGGTGAGGATACTGAGAAAAGGGAAGACTTGTACATTCTTGGTGGGTATGTAAATTAGTACAGCCAGTATGAAAAACATTATGGATGTTTTTCAAACAATTATAGAACTATCTTATGATCCGCCAGTTGCAATTCTGCATATATGTTCAAAGGAAATCAGTATGTCAGAGAGAAAACTGCAGTTCAGCAACTGTATTTCAGCAGTATTCACAGCAGCCAAAATGCAAAATCAAATCAGTGTCCATCAATGGACAAACAGATAAACAAAATGGAGTATGTATACCATTGAATATTATGCAGACTTTAAAAAGAAGGAAATCCCTTCATTGTGATAACATGAATGAACTTAAAGAACATTATAGTAAGGAAATGAACTTAGCAAGAAAAATTAAATACCACACGATCTCACTCATTGGTTAGAATCTGAAGTAGTTGAACCCATAGAAGTAAAGAGTAGAATGGTGGTTACCAGGGGTTGTGTGTTAAGGGTGTTGGATTGGGAAGATATCTTTCAAAAGATACAAGATTTCAGTGAGACAGGAGGAATAAATTTCAGAGATCTCTTGTACACATGGTGAAATGTAGTGAATAATGATGTATTGTACACCAGAAAATTACTTAAAGTGTAGGTTTTAAATGTTCTCATCACAAGAAAATAAGTATATGAGGCAATGGGCATGTTAATTAGCTTGATTTAGTCATCTCACAATGTATGCATATAAAACATGCTGTGGAACAGAAGGAGATACATTTTTATCTGTCAACTAAAAACTAAAATTACAATATTTATTTTTAATAATGAGATGAAATAAAGTGTAGTATTAACCATTTTCTATAATTTTTGCAGTAAATAATTTCCTCTCATTTTTGCCTCAACTCTTTCTAGGGCATGAGAATGGAACAGCAGTCAAAGCATCATGCTGGGCTTAGAATGATTTACTAAAAAAAATAAAAACAGGAACTATGTTGATCGTAAATCCATCAAAAGTGGTCTTTTATTCAATTTGGGAGTTTATTATTATGTATATTTACTTTGAAAAATAACATACATTTAATGTGATAATTAGAAGGTACCAAAGGATACCAAGTGAAAATCTCTCCCTCCTCTGCAATCAGTTCCCACTTTCTGTTACCAGTTTCCTCCATCCCAACATCCATCATCCATCCATGTAGCCAATCTTATTTCCCTCATGCCTGCTCAGTGTAGAGGTAAGATACAGTGGTTCAGAGAGGATTGAATCACAGCTCTGCCACCTGAAAGCCCCTGGCAGTGGGTCAGACCCCAGCAGTCTCATCTGTGAAGGGGGAATAGTGACAGTTGCCTCAGGAATGACTGAGGAGATATATAAAGTGTTTGGCAGGAACCCAGGTCCTATGGTTACCACTGTAAACAAGCCCAGTGGGGCCTGTCCTGAAAATTCTGTTCCCACATCCCTCAGGACTTACACCTTTGTCCCCCCATCTCACTCCCCCAATTTGAAGTGGGCTATTTATCTTGTTGCTGACCTAAAATCCTCTCATGTCACAGTTCCCACAACAAAGGCCCATCCACAGGCCAGGCTCATCCAGCAGTTATGAGGATCTGTCTTTGAGAGTTTTTAGCCAAATTCTAAAACTTTGCATTCACCAGAATTATCTCATCAGTTGCAGTAAAAACAATTGGGTTTTGCCTCAATGTTCTGGACCAATAGATTCAGCCACGGGAGAGAGCATGGAGACAAACCATGAGTGTACCCACTTATTTTGGTGTCATCAGTTTTGTTCTCTTTGAAGAAAATCACTGAACTGTTTCAAAATGCTGACTAACACCTTCCCCACCAGCCCTCATAGAACAACTTCTCAGTCTGAAAATACCTCTATGCCAACATGCCAACATTGTCCTACCCAACACACTAAGAGGTGCCTTCTTAGCTGAATAGGTTCTTGGAGGAGGCCAAGGTCATGGTGCCTCAGAGTGAATTGCAGACAAGAGGCAAAACTCCATCATTCCTGCATTTGATTCCTCCTGTTGAGGGAACAACCTACATGGGGTGATAAACCTGTTCCCAAACTGCCTCTTGCCTATTGAAGGCAGCCCTGCCCAGGAAAGACTGCCTCTCTTCTCTTAAGGAAAATGATAGATGGGCTTTGACCAGGACCAGTGCAGTGCACTAGCAGATCTTCCAGAGGAAGCTCAAAAGGGAAGCTTTCCTATCTTCACAGCTGGATACTGCATCCTGTGACACTGGCTTGTGAGTAGGGGGACCCAGAGCAGCATCAGGAGGCACCCATTGGTGACCTAGCTATTCTTCACAAAGCATGCTTCTTCATGTGTATGTGTTTGCAATTATTGTTTGGAATTGGTTCATCTGATTGAGATCACTGATTTCATATAATTGGTTTATCTCTAAATTTGCTGTATTTTTTTTAGCCAACTTATTTATTCCTTTATGTGTAACACATCCTAAAGTGGTACTGATACCATGGTTTTTATCTCATAAGATATATGTGTTAAAGTTTTTCATTTCAAAAATCTTCGTTATCTGCATATAATTATCACTTATTTATCATTCCTGAAAAAACTTTAAACAGTTTTACCAGCTGTTACAAAGTCACTGAGGTTTTCTTTGGAATTATTTTGAATTTATGCCATATTTTGGGGAACATTAACATCTTTATAAGGATAAATCTTGGAGGCACATGGACCAGTTTTTCATTAAGGTAAGTTTTCCTTTATGTCTGTGTGTGTACTCACACTGGGGACTGAACCTGGAGACACTTTATCTTTGAGCCACATAACCAGTCCATTTTGTATTTTGAGACAGAGTTTCACTAAGTTGCTTGGGGCCTTGCTAAGTTCCTGAGGCTGACCTGAAACTTGCAACTCTACTGTCTCAACCTCCCAAATTACTGGGATAACATGTGAGCACCACTGCACCCAGCACTTGGGCACTTGGGATTAAATTATTGACAATGCTATAATTAATAAAATTTCTTAAATGTATTGGATGATGTCTTATTTGCATAAGAATCTTTGTATTTTTCTTTTATAAAAATGTTCCTTTTGAATGTGACAGAAAATTGAAGAAAATATACTATTTGCCTATCATATTAAATTCCACTTTTATGTATAACTGTACTGTGCCAATTTAAAAAATTGATAAATAACTGGTGTAGTAGAATACACTTGTAATCACAGCAGCTTGGGGGGATGAGGTAGGACAGGCACAAGTTTGAAACCAGACTAGACAACTTAGGGCAATCCAATGCCAAAATTACTAAATAAAAAGGGTTAAGGATGGAGTTTAGTGGTGTAGTATCCCTGGCTTCCATTCCCAATAATGGAAAATTAAACTGTAAAATTTTAAAGTCATAAACATACTTAAAGTGCTAGACAAACTGATGAATGAGATCTCTTGCCTTTTGGATGCCTTTCAAAAAGCAGGTTTCTGTTAGTGAAGTGTTTGAAAAACCTTGTGTTGGAGTGTAACTGGGTACTGAAAAGCTGCACAGCACGACTCTGGGGCTGGGATGGTGCTATGCCCCTGTGCTCATGTCCCTCCTTCCTGTCCTGGGGTATGAAAGCTTTCTGAAGTTGATTCTGGGATGACAAGACCACTCTAGTGAATGCCTTTGATTCTCTCATGTTGGGAACTCATGTTTCCTGCAATCCAGAGGATGATCCTTGCCCCATCCCAGCATCCCTTTACCACCCCGAAAACACAGGTCTCCATAGAGGGAACTGTTTTAAGAAGACTGAGGGGGACTAGATATGTTCAAGTTCTTTTAGGAATTTTTGACATTTTAAAACACTTCTAGGCATAACAAAAGAGAGATCTGACCTAAAAGAAAAGCCCAGAGTGGATGGAGGTTCTTGCCTGTCATGTCAGGGACTGGAGATGCTAAGGCAGGAGGAACTCCAGTTCAAAGCCATTCTCAGCAAATTAGCAAGACCCTAAGTGACTTATCTAGACACTGTCTGTAAATACAAATATAAAATGGGCAAAGGATATAACTCAGTGGATAAATGCCCTGGGGATCAATATGTGGTACCAAAAAAAAAAAAAAAAAAAAAAAAAAAAAAGAAAGAAAGAAAAAAAGTCAGCAAATTTTGAGCCTTTTTGATGGTCCTTTTCTGCAATTTCCATCAGGAATCATGGCACTGAGATTAGCTTCCTGAATATCACTTTCATTGAACAATCCAACATCCACTTCCAATCAAAATTTTGCTAACCTGGTTCTGATAATTCTCAATGAAATGCCTGCATTAACTATTCTCCTGTGCAGTGACAGAAAACACGTGACAACTACAACATGCAAGGTGGGAAAGGCTGGCATCCCTCTACTTTGGATTCAAATTCCTGGATATTTCCACTTCTGGTAGAAGATTGCACTCACTTTCTCTTCCCTGCAGGTCTTTATGAGCCTTGGGAGCCAATGATCCACTTAGTGCACGGTGTGACATGTGGCCTGCTCTCCAGATACCTCCTGATGTCACAGACAGGCTGATGAAAGTACTAAGAAACCACCAAACCCAGGCAAGCAGAGAAGCCTCTGGGACTGACACAGAAAATACACAAGACAGGCACACTAACTGATAGTGTGAAGGAAAATGAAGGGACAGAGCCCCAAGGGAATGTGTTTTCAAAAAACCCCAATTTCTTAACACACTGAAAGTGGAGCATGGATGTGTTGGGGGCAGACAATCTGGCCTTCAGGCTATCTCCCTCATTCAGGTGCCTGGGACCCCTCTGATGACCACCCATAAGCAGTACCCTTTATGGTCACTAGGAGGAGCAGCCCATGGTTGACAGCACCAGGCATGCTATGCACCTTGAACCCCGAATCCTGCTGCAGGCACTGGGGAACCACAGGTACTGAAGGCAACAGGAGACACGAGGAATACCCAGCTAAGCACCAGCCCCAGTCGAATTGTCCTCCCTCACGTAGCTGTGCTGTGGTAGGTAGAGGAGCTTCTGGGACAGGGGGATTCAGAAAAGATTCAAGACAGGCCCATGAGGCCCATGATCTGTGATGCTGTGAGGTAAGATGAAGGAACTGAGACCCAGGGCCTTGTGCTTTTCAACCAAGGCCATGCCAATCTTTGAACCATAACTGGAGGGTGGATGTATTGGGGGCATCATCCATCTGGCCAATGGGTTATCTGGCTTCTTCCTGGGCCTTGAACCCCACCAACTGTCGCCTGTCAGCACGACCATCCTGGGCCACTAGGTGGCGCAGCCAGTGTTTGTCAGCACCAGGAATGAGGGGTGCCCTGAAACCTTCAAGGACTGCAGGCACTGTGCACCCCATAGATCCTATGGATCCCACAGAGCCAAGGGCAGTGGGAACACGGGAGCATCACCCAACTTAGCACTGGCTCCAGCGGCATTACCCTCTACTACTGCTCCTCCAGGCTCAGGTTCTCTTGACTATTTGCCCAGTGAACTGACCTAGGATGCCAGCTGACACAAGCAATGCTCTCTGTTGATATCTGAGTGCATGGAGCATCCCTGTCTGTTGGGGGAAGCTTGAGATTGAAAATATTGTGCACAGTATGGCATGGTCCCCCTGCTTTCCTGGGGAAGCACATTTAGGTGACAATTGGAACCTTTGAAAAATGGAAGCAAAAAGGAGGTGACTAGAGGCTGAACTCCCTAGAGAGGGTCGGAGAGAATGTGTCACTGAGCATCCTTTAGGAAGGGAAGAAAAGATGGAGCAAGTCAGCATCCCATGCTGTGAACTTGGTGCAAAATTCAGGATCCCCTGCAGGTACTGATTATGTCCTGCAACCAGACCCTCCCCAGTAATTCTGTTTGCTGACATTTCCAACAGTCCCTTACTCTAATTATTAGCTGCAGACATATCTAGATAATCTTCCTTAACATGATGATTATACCCTTGGCCTGACTATAGACTTTTAGACAGAGTGCCCTCTGTCCCAGTAGCTGCCACTGGAGCAAAGAGACCCCATGGGGAGTTACAGAACCTGGCACTGAGATGTTAAAAAATGAGAGGTGATTGAAACGTGCCTAAGACTGAAGTGATGAGCACATTTATGTATTTCTTAAAGTCTACTTTACACCTGTAATTCACAGAAAGGCAGGAAATGCACAATGATTCAAGGCCTAAATTTCAAAAGTACAAGAGCTAAAGACTCATATCCAGAGAATTTCCAACAGAAAGATTTTGAAACTGAAAATCTAATTTCTTTTAATAGACATTGAACAAAAATGGTAAGATTTAATATCTCCTGAATAATACCAGGAGATTCCTCAATTTCACAATAATATAAACAAGTACTAAACGGTTAAAGATGAATTCAAGCAAAGATAAGACCTGACATTTATTCAATATTCAAAGTTCCTAAATGCAGTTGCAGTTACTGGGCTCCATTTTTATGATGAAAATGGACTGCAGATTTCCCAAAGGCTGAATTTACATTGATGGCACAAAACCTAAAATTTAAGATCCCACTACTTACACAATGACACTGGCCCCCAACCACTGGAATTTACACAAGTTCCAATTTGAAAGGCAACATAGAATGATGCTTTTCAAAATAAACTGGGCATCCCATTAATAAATAGTTAAAAAGAATAAAAGTCTACTTCAAGGCAAAAACGTAGTTTATACCCTGAAAGTATTGGAACAGAAAAGTTTTACTCAATACAAAGTATGTTGTGATAGTTACTCGCCCCCAAAAATCATATCTGAAAGCATTTATAAATGTATCTTCAACTATTATGAATGAATTGCATACATCCAACTGATAGGTGTTCCATCTCTAAATTCTTTGATACAGTTTATTTAAATGTGATGTTTTTGAATCATGCATTCATGTTTGATGCCTTTACCTCAGGAGCCCTATCTCAAATGTCCACAAAATCCCTGAGAGGCAGAAAAAACAGCCTCCTACTCAAAATGAACACAATCATCAATCAAAGTTTCAAAATGCTACTCAATATTCAAAAGACTTGTGAGTGGTGGTACATAGGTACATGGAAGCCAGGTTATTCAACGACTGCTATTGCTGCAGAGATAAATCAAGTCAAACTGAGATATGAATTCACGACCTATTAACTCATTTCCACAGGGAAGGTTTTAATCAGCTACCTTGAAGCACAAGAGATGGAGAAAATAGTGTCAAGGAAAATCTCTGACTCAACATCACCCCTTGTGTACGCAGCTGATAGTGAAGTTGACTTCCACCCTGACAACATGAAACAGGCCCCCTAATTTGCATACAGTAGCTCACAAGGCTACTACTTGCCAAAGACCAGTGCTGCCCCTCCTTGAAATTTGATGCCACGCACAGCTTGTAAACCTCCTTTCTTCTTCACTAATAGGCTGAATATCACAACTCTTTAGCTCTTTCATAGTAATACTCTTACCTATCAGTTTCTAAGAGCTGTGTCTCCAGAGGAATGCCTAAGCTTAGGAAACACAAGGGTACTGGAGAAGTAGTACAGACTCCTACCCCAGCTTCCTGCTGAAAGCACTCATTGAAATGATGTTTCCATTTGAATCCTCTTCCATTGCCAACCACATTCTGCTGGCATGATTTAAAAGAGAAGAAATTGGTGAACAGCATTGAATGTGGGGAATGACTGAAGAGGGTCAGAACGGCACATGACTGCAACCTCTTCTCCTCCTACTCCATTCAGCACTTTGTGGAAAAACCCTCCATAGTCAAAACCCATCTCTTCAATATAAATTTATTATTGTGTCTAAGATGAAAGTCATACTGCCACATGTTTATAGTTCTTTGGAAACAGTGAGTTCTGGGATGTGTGAATACTGAAAAACTTATTCTTGCTTTAAAGAAAAGAAAAATTTTGTGGATAAACATACAAAAATAAGCCTTAATGATCCAGGGTGGCAGGGGTTGTGTGAAGTGGCAGGTTCCTCTTGGAGGTAATGAATTCTCAGCTCATTTGTACTTAAGAGTATTTTGGGATAATTGAAATCTGAAGCACCTGCCCTTCAGAGAAAATATATATATATATACTTCTGCTTTGAATCTTCTCTGGCCAAAAAAATCAACCAGCAATGTTTTGTCCTGAATGAAAGTGGCAGTTTGGGTGGAGGTCCTTGCCAGCCATCTCTGGGACTGGTATGGTTGAGGCAGGAGAACCTGAAGTTCAAAGGCAGACTCAAAAATTCTTGAGACCCTAAAAAATTTAGCCAGATACTGTCTGTAAATACAAATGAAGATTACCAAATGATGTTGTCATGGATAGGTGCTTCAGGGATGAAATTTATTTACAAAAAAATTGTGAGAACAAAGAAAAAAAAAAAACATGCTCACCAAACATTCAGCCTTGGTGTTGATGCTGTTTCCTGCAACTTCCATGAGGAGTCATGGCACTGAGATTAATTTCCAAAATGTCACTTCATACAATATGTCAACATCCACTTCCCCTTAAAATCCATTTATCCTTTTTTTGATTTTTCCAGTAAAATGCTATTGTTCCCTATGCCCATGTGAAGAGATGGCAAACATGTGAGAGTTGCAATGTTCAAAGTGAAAAACGCTGGCATCAGTCTAATTTGGATACAAATACCAGGAAATTCCTGGATCTGCTAGGAGACTGCACTTCATTTTTCTTCCATGCAGGACTTTCTGCATGGAAGGATCCCACTTAGTGGCTGCTATGACAATCTGGGCACTCTGATGTCACAGAAGGGCTTACAGCACAATGATGTTGATTTGTGCTGGCAGAGAGAGGAGCTTCTGGGAGAGTGGATTCAAAAATATTCAAGATAGGCACATGAACTTGGTGGTGTGAGGGAAGAAGGAGGAACTGAGACCTAGGGCCTTGTGCTTTTCATCAAATGCCATGCCAATCTTTCAACTGCAGGAAGTGGAGGGTTGGTGTGTGAGGGCACAGTTCCTCTGGCCAATGGCTGTCTGGCTCCTTCCTTGGCCTTGGATCCCACTGACTAATGCCTGCCAGCATGACACACCTCAGACAGTAGGTGGCGCAGGACGTGCTTGTCAGCACCAGACATGTAGTGTGTCTTGAAAACTGCAAGGAGCTACAGGCACTGTGGAAACCAGAGGTCCTATTGATCTCAGAGGGCCATAGGGCAGTGGGAACACAGAAGGATCACCCAATTTAGCACTGGCTCCAGAGGCATTACACTTTGGCACTGCTCTTTCAGGCCTGGGGTCAATCCAGGTTTGCCAAATCAGAGAACTGGCCTAGGACCTCATCAGTCAAAAGCAGTGCTGTCTGTTGATATCTGAAAGTGTGCAACATCCCGTGTGTGCTGGTGGAAACCTGAGATTGAAAACATTGTGCTCAGTATGGCGTGGTGCCTATCATTTCATGGAAAGCCCATTCAGGTGACAGGTGGATCTTTGAAGAATTTAGGGAAAGAGGAGTTTGGGAGGAGGCTATGCTCCCTAGACAGGGTCAGAGGGAATGTGTCACTGAGGGTAAGGAAGGGAAGGAGAGGGAGCAAGCCAGCATCCCATGCTGTGAACCTGCTGCAAAAGCCAGGATCCCCTGCAGTTACTAATGCTTCCCTTCAACCAGTCCCTGCCCAGTAACTGCTGACATTTCCAAAGTTTCCTTACTCTAACTACTAGATGCAGACATCTTGCCAATCTGCCTTAACATGGTGATCTATACTCTTGGAATGACTCTAGTCTTTCAGAGACAGGGCCCTCAGTCCCAGTGCCAGGAATCCTGTAGCCCAAAGTGGAGCAAAGAGATCTAGCTGGGTGTCTGTCACAGGCCCTGGCACATAGATGCTAAAAAATGTTTGTGAGGAGATTGAAACAAGTGCTTGAGACTGAAGGGATGAGCACAATTATTCATTTTCTAAAGTCAATTTTACACCTGCAATTCACTAAAAGTCAGTAAATGTGGGATGATTCAAGACCTAATATTCAAAAGCAGAAGAGCTAAAGCCTCAAGAGCAGTCCAAACAGAAAGGTTTTGAAACTGAAAAGCTAATTTCTTTTAAATGACACTAAACAAAAATGGTAAGATTTAAGATCTCCTGAATAATACCAGGAGATTCCTCAGTTTCGAGGTAACATAAGCAAGTACTGAAGGGGCAAAGATACACTTAAGCAAAGCTAAGACCTAACAGTCATTCGATATTCAAAGTTCCTAAATGTACTCGCAGGTTCTGTGCTCCATTTTTATGACTGAAATGGACTGCAGAATTCACAGGACTGACATTGCTTTGAAGATACATAAACTAAAATTGAAGAGACTCCTTACACAGTGGCACTCCCCATAAGCATTGGAATTTACACAAGTGAAAAATTTGAAAGGCAGCAAGAATGATGCCTATCAAAATAAATAAGGCTTCCCATCAATAAACACTCAAAAGACTAAAGTCTACTTCAAGGAAAAAATGTAGAGTGTACCCTGAGAGTATTGGAACAGAAAAGTTTTACACCACACTAAGCATGTTGTTATAGTTACACCCAGAATCAAATCTGGAAGCATTTATATATGCAACTTCAACTATTATCAATGAAAGACCTACATCAAATGGAAAAGAGCCAGATCCCTAAAATTTTGACAGTTAATTTAAATATGAAGTGTTTGAATCATGAATTCATGTTTGATGCTTTTACCTAAGGATAACAACCTCAAATTTCCACAGAATTCCTTAGAAGTAAAAAAACCTGCCTTCGATTTTTAAATGTGCACATCATGCCTGTCAAACTTTGATCAAAGGCTCAAATGCTACTAAATAATCAAAAGTCTTGTGACTGTTGGTACACAGGTACATGAAAGCCAGGTTTTTCAACAACTTATATTGCTGGAGAGAAAAATCAGGTCAAACTGAGATATGGATACACATCCTATTCACTCATTTCCACAGGGAAGGTTTTTATCTTACTACCTTGAAGCATAAGAGATAGAGAAAATATTGTGTCAATGAAAAATCTCTGCCTTATCATCACCCATACTTTCCCCTTATTGAGGTTGACATCCACCCTGCCAGGCAGCATCAGGCTACTTAATTTGCATAAGTCAGGAGCCTTCTACACTAGACTACTACTTGCCAAAGACAAGTGTTGCTGCACCTTGAAATTTCATGCCACACAAAGCTTGAAATTCTCTTCTTCTTCACCAATAGGCTGAATAAACATATCTTTAGCTCTTTCATGGGAATACTGTTACCTATCATTTCTGAGAGCTGTGTCTCCAGAGGGATGCCTAAGCTCAGTAAAGATAAGGATACTCAAGGAATACTAGATACTCCTACCCCAGCCACCTACTGAAAGCACCAATTGAAATGATGCTTCCATTGCAATTCTGTTCCACTGCTAACCACTTTCTAACACCATGATTCAAAAGAGCACAAATTGCTGAACAGGTTTGAATGTGGGGAATGTCTGAAAAGGATCAGAATGGTTTGTGATTGCATCCTTTTCTTTTCGGACTTCCTTGCTGCTCTTTGTAGGAAAACCCTCCATAGTCAAAACCCATTAGTTAAATATAAATTTATTGTTTCTAAAGTGAAAGCCATACTGCTACAAGTTTAGGTTTCTGTGATGAGAGACAGTCCTGGGATGCGTGACTACAGAAAATCTTATCCATCTTTAAAGAAAAGTTTTGTGGATTAACTCTTACAAAATAAGATTAGTGATCCTCATTCGCACAGTTTGGGTGAAGTAGAAGTGTCCTCTTGGAGGTAATGAATTCTCAGCTCATGTCTACTTAAGAAAAATTTGGGGATAATTGAAATCTTAAACACCTTCCCTTTAGGAAAAAAAGTTCATGGTTAGCACCCTCTCCCCACTTCTGGAAATGTGCCACCAAAAATTCATCAGCAAAGTTGTCACTTAAATGAAAAGGCCAGCTGGGGTGGAGGTCCCTTCCTGTCATCTTAGGGACTGGAGAGACTGAGGCATGAATTTAGCCAAACAATGTGAGTAACTATGAATGAAAATTGGGCAAGTAATATGACTCATGGATAAGTACTTCAGGTATAAAAATTGTTTACAAAAACAAATGTGAGAACTAAGAAAAAAACATGCTCACCAAATATTCAGCCTTCCTGTTCATTCCATTTCCTGCAACTCTGATGAGGAGTCATGGCACTGAGATTAGCTTCCAAAAATGTTACTTCACACAATATTCCAGCATCCTCTTCCATTAAAACCCAATTATCCTGATTTTGATTCTTTCCAAAGAAATGCCAGTTCCCTATGCTCCTCTGAAGAGATGGCAAACATGTGAGAGTTATGATGTTCAAAGTGGAAAATGCTGGCAGCAGTATACTTTGAAAACAAATACCAGGAGATTTCTGGATCTGCTAGATCATTGAACTTGCTTACTCTTCCTTGCAGGATTCTGTGCTTTGGGTGAAAAGGATTCCAGTTAGCGACTACTACGACAAGCTGGGCACTCTGACTTCTCAGAGGGGCTGACAGCACAATGACATAGCTGTGCACTGAGAGGCAGAGGAGCCTCTGGGATAGTGGAATTCAGAAAGATTCAGGACCGACACACGAGCAGTGGTGGTGAGAGGGGAGATGAAGTAATTGAGACACAGGGCTGTTTGCTTTTCAACAAATGCCATGCCAATCTTTCAACCACAAAAATGAAGAGCCATGTATTGGGGACACTGTCTTTTGGCCAGTGCATCATCTTGCTCCTTTCCATTCCTTGGTCCCCACTTACTCTTACCTGTTAGCATGACCCACTTCAGCCACTAGGTTGGGAAGCCCATACTGGGCATGCAGGGTGACTAAAACTGACAAGGAGCCACAGTCATTGCCCTCTGGCATTGCTCCTTTAGGTACAAGTTTACTCAAGGTTTTGCCCTGTCAGGAAAGTGTCCTAGAACCCAAGCAATCACAAACAGTGCTGCCTGTTGATATATGAGAGCTTTGATCATCCCATGTGTGTTAGGGAAAGCTTGAGATTGAAAACATGGTGCAAAGTATGGCATGGTGCCCCTCCTTTCTTGGAAAGCCCATTCAGGTGACAGATGGAACATTTGAAGAATGCAGGCAAAGAGAAGATGTGTTAAGCTGTGCTCCCTAGATAGGGTTAGAAGGATTGTGTCACTGAGGATGAGTGAGGGAGGGAAGGAGAGAGGGAGAAAACCACCATCCCATGCTGTAAGCCCACTGCAAAAGCCAGGATCACCTGCAGATGCTGCGTCTGCCCTGCAGCCTGAATCTGCCCAATAACTCTGCTATTTCCAACATCCCCTTACTGTGACTATTAGATGCAGACATATCTCACCAATCTGCCCTAAAATGATAATCTATCCTCTTGGCCTGACTCTAGCCTTTCAGACACAGGGCCCTCTGTCCCAGTGCCAAGGTATCCTGTAGGAGACAGTGGAGGAAACAGATCTCACCTAGTGGTGGTACAGGTCCTGGCACAGAGATGCTCAAAAAATGTTTGTGAGGTGATTGAAACCAGTGCCTGAGAGTGAAGTGATGAGCACATTTATCCATTTCTTAAAGTCAATTTTACATATGGTCTTCACTGAAAGGGAAGATGGGTATGATAATTGAAGACCTGATATTCAAAAGCAAAAGAATTAAATCCTCAACTCTAGAGGAGTCCCAACAGAAATGTTTTGAAACTGAAAAGGTAATTTCTTTTAACAGACAATGAACAATAATACTAAAATTTAGCATCTACTGAATAATAGCATAAGATTCCTCAGATTCAAGGTAATGTAAGCAAATAGTAAAGGGGCAAAGCTGAATTTAAATGAAGAAAAGACCTGAAAATAATTAGATATGCAAAGGTACTAATTACACTTGCAGATTTCAGACTCCACCCTTATGTTTGGAATGGGCTGCTGATTTCACAAAAATGACTTTGATTTGATGGCACATAACCTAAAATTGAAGACACTCCTTACCACAATGACCCTGGCCCCCAAGCACTGGAACTTACAAATGTGCCAATTTTGTAGGGCAGCATAGAATGATGCCTCTCAAAATAAATATGTCTTCTCATCAATAAATACATAGACAGAATAAAGTCTGTTTAAATGTAGATTGTATCCTGAATGCATTGGAAAAACAGTTTTACTGAACACTAAGCATGTTGTGATACTTACTAACCCCCAAAATCATATCTGGAAGAATTTGTATATGCAACTTCAACTATTATCAATGAATTGCCTACATCCAACTGAAAGTTGTCCCATCCCTAAAGACTTTGATACAGTTGATTTAAAATTTTGAATCATGCATTCATATTTGATACCTTTACCTAAAGAGCTCAATCTCCAATTTCCATAGAATCTCTTAGAAGCACAAAAACATGCCTCCTACTTCCAAATGTACACATCATGCCTGTCAAGCTTTGATCAAAGTCTCAAAACAGCACTAAATATTCAAAAGATTTGTGACTGGTTTGGAAACTTGGAAACCAGTTTTTTCAAAAACTGTTATTGCTGCAGAGAAACATCACATCAAACTGTGATATGAATTCACATCCTATTCACTCATTTCTAAAGGGAATCCTTTAATCTTGCTAAGTTGAAGCACAAGAGGTGGAGAAAATATAGTGCTGAGGAAAATGTCTGTCTTATCGTTGCCCCTAGTATACTTAGCTGATATTGAAGTTGACTTCAACCCTGCTCACCTGGACCAGGACACCTAATTTGCATATAGTTAAGGACTTCTACACAAGGCTACTATTTGCCAAAAATGAATGTTGCTACTCCTTGAAATTTTATGCCACACACTGACTGAAAACCTCTTTTATTCTCCACCAAGAGGCTGATTTACACACCTCTTCATCTCTTTCATGGGAATGCTGTCACCTATAAGTTTCTGAGAGCTGTGTCTCCAGAGGAATGCCTAACTCAGGAAACACAAGGTTAAATAAAGAAGTAGTAGAGACTCCTAACCCAGCTTCCTGCTGAAAGCACTCATTGAAATGAAGCTTCCATTGGAATCCTGTTCCATTGGACTCCTGTTCCACTGCCAAGCACATTCTACCAGCATGATTCAAAAGAGGAGAAACTGGGGAACGGCACTGAATGTTGGGAATGTCTGAAGAGGGTCAGAAAGGCATGTGATTGCATCCTCTTCTCATCTGACTTCCTTGCAGTGCTTTGCAGGAAAATCTTCCGTAGTCAAAATCCATCACTTCAATATAATTATGTTGTTTCTAAGGTGAAAGCCATACTGCCAGAAATGTAGTTACCTTTGAAGACAGACTGTCCTGGGATGTGTGACTACAGATAAACTTATCCCTGGAAAAGAAAAATTTTGTGGATGAACTCTTACAAAACTGAGCATTAGTGATTCAGAGTGGAATGGGTTGGGTGGAGTGACAGGGAACTTTTGGAGGTAATAAATTTTCAGCTCATTTAAGAAGATTTTGGGATAATTGGATTCCCTTCAGAGGCAAAAAATATTAAAGTTTTAAACCCTTTTGCACCTCCTGGAGTTTTGCCACCAAAAAAAAAAAAAAAAAATTACCAGCAAAGTTCTGACCTCAATGAAAAGGCCAGTTTTTGTGGAGGTCCTCTCCTGTCATCACAGGGATTGGAGAGGCTAAGGCAGGAGAACCTCAAGTTCAAGGGTAGCCTCAGCAAATTTTGGAGACACATGAAAATTTAGCCAGATGCTGTCCAATCTCAAATTTCCACAGAATCCCTTAGAAACAGAGAAAACAGCCTCCTACTTTGATCTCAACATATCATGCCTGTCAAACTTCGATCAAAGGCACAAAATGCCACTGAATATTGAAAAGGTTTGTGACTGGTGGTACACAGGTGCATGGAAGCCAGGTTTTTCAACAACTGCTGTTGCTGCAGAGTCACATGAGGACAAACTGAGATATGGTCACAACCTATTCACTCATTTCCACAGGGAAGGGTTTAATCCTGCTATTTTGAAGTGCAAGTCATGGAAAATCTCTTCCTTATCTTCAGTTCTAGTTTCTCCAACTGATATTGAGGTTGACTTCCACCCTGCCCATCTGGAGCAGGGCACCCAATTTGCATACATCAAGGGAACTGCCCCACAAGGCTCCTTGCCAAAGACCAGTGCAGTTGCTCCTTGTAATTTCATGCAACATATAGCTTGAAAACTTCCTTTGTTCTTCAACTATAGAATAAAATACCTCTTCAGCTCTTTCATGAGAATGCTGTTTACTATCAATTTCTGAGAGCATGTTGTGCCCACTCTTCCTTTCCTTCTGAATCCAGTACCTTTCCCTCCTTGCACTCTGAGCTGCCCACATGTGACCCACAAGATTCCCACAAACTTCCCTTTATTTGAATCCCTTCCACTACTTTCTGTTTCCAACTCTGAACAAACTCTGCAACCAGATCATCTCCTCATACTTTTCTGAGGCTCCTTCCCCAATTTGATGGGTTTCCCTCTTCCTAGCTCCCAGTCTCAGATGTCCACTGCATATTTTTGGATGTTGGGCTCTAGAACTGGAGTTCCCGAACTGCAATTCCAGCTCTTGCAGGCATGTCTTTGCTAATTCTTAATCCATGTCCTTTCCCTGGGCCTTACCTTTAATGCCAGTGAAATGGATGATATTATTTTCTGCTTCACATGCATAAGACCATCAATTGACCCACTGAATATCTGCAGATTCAATCAACCACAATTGAAAACATATTTAAAAAATTATTTTTCTCATCCTTATTCCATAAACAATAGAGTATAACATTTTTTTCATATAGCACTTGCATTATATTAGGTATTAGAAGACATTACAATGGGTATTAAAATAAATGTTCTATGGATGATTTACAAC
This sequence comes from Sciurus vulgaris, assembly GCF_902686455.1. NCBI lineage: Eukaryota > Metazoa > Chordata > Mammalia > Rodentia > Sciuridae > Sciurus > Sciurus vulgaris. The sequence continues at coordinate 376,301 of NW_027632908.1, read as the reverse complement.
AGGATGGTTTATATGTAAATACTTTTCCCTTTTATATAAAGGGCTTAAGCATCCAAGGACTTGGGCATTGCAGAGTGTCCTGGAACATATCTCCCATGATAGGAGAGGTCACAGTACCTTTTAAGCATTGAATAAAATAGCTCTCTGCATGGTAAGGTTTCGCACATTTGTTTTAGAAGCACCACCCAGCACATACCTATTAATTGTTCACTGTTTCTGGCCCCATGCTAAGAGACAATTTCTTCAATTCTTCATGGTAACTCAATGAGATGGGTACACCCTCCTTTTATAGGTGAGGAAACTGAGTAATGATCAGATTGAATGACTTGCCAAAGAATACTCAGCTTGGAGTGACAGAGTGGGAATTCAAACCCAGGCCTGCCTGTTCTACTCTAAGTCAGGAAAACAGAAGGTCCACTTATTCTCTCATTCAACAAAACCCTATGGTTGCTTCTAAGAGGAGAATGTTTCATGTTCAAGCCCAAAGATTCACAGCAACTCTTAATCTAGGAGTCAGTGTTACTATTTGAAAGTTCCCAAGGAAGCTGCTGGTATGGGTACACAAGGCCCATCAGGCCTGTGAAAAGACTGTGCTTTGCATTAGTAGAGCCCTAGATTGCTTTAGCTTGCCTTGTCCAGGTGGCCAATGCACCTGCTTCCTCAGCACTCTGCAAATGAACATCATGGTCACGGCCAATTCCCTGTTCTCAGAGCCAGGATCCAGAAGAATCAGCTAGCTCCACTTCTGCTATGGGTCCCCGGTTTTCACTGTCATTCTCTAACCCTAACCCTAACCCTAATGCTAGCACACCTGGCACTTCCCACCTTTCTTCTGCCTCAAGCAATTTCCCCAAGCGGAATGGTTATAACAAAAAGGAATCTCCAACTTTCAACACTTATTACCAAATGAAAATGCTGATCTACAAAACCTGCAGAATACATGACCAATGAGATGGCCTTTGGAAAAAGAGCTAAAAAGGAAGGGGAAAAATTAGTGGTTGCCAGGGGCTATCAGGACAGGATGAACAGGTGGGAGGAGCAACATAGTGGAGCAATGCTGTATGAGAGTATGAGAGGGCAAATGTGGGGATGGGTCATTATACAACTGTTGAAGCAATGTGCAACAGCAAGAGTGAAGATTAATGTGAGCCACAGACTCTTGGTGACAATGATGTGGATTCCTGACTTGTAAAAAATGAGCCTCTCTGGAGGGTACTGATTGGAAGAGACTGTGTATATGCAGGGATGGGGGCATTTGGAAAATCTCTGCACCTACCCCTCAAATTTCCTGTGAAGTAAGAACTGCTCTAAAAAGTTGTCTAATTAAAAAGAGAAAGCAGAAGAAGTGTGCTTTTCTCATTCTGCACTGGGGGAGGTCATGGCAGGTAGCCCAAGCTCTGAGCTAATAGACACAGCGCCTCCTTCCAAACCAGCCGCTGAACACATTCAGTGGAGAATTGCCTGTAAGGGACTTTGGAGGCTTTGTGGACAAGGTGTCTGCTGACATCAGCTCAGAAGCCCTCCCTAACTCTTCCCCAGGGAAGACTCAAAGAGAAAGAAGGGCCCACCCCTCTGTCTCTGTCCCTGATGTGTCCCTACTTCTCTCCACCTCACTCCCTGCATGCTTGCTTTCCCCAAAGGCTTCCAGCTGCTTTCTTCCTGAGTGTCTTTGCTCTGCCAATCCCAGTAAATGATTTCTTTCAATTATTTCTTTCAATAAGCTCTCAGCCCTTCCACCATACCTCCTCTGAGAAGCCTACCCTGACTGCCCCCAAGGCCAACCTATCACTTTCTCCCCCCTTTGGTGTTAACTCAACCATTTCTGAATTCACCTTCTTTCTTCATCTGTTTGCATGTCTTCTCTTGATTCCTCCATCCAGACTGTGGGTTCCAAGAGGTCTGAGTCTTCTTGTGCTCACTGTGGTCCCCTGAGATCCCCAGATCCCCCAGCACTGAGGAGTAGAACTGGGTAGCTGTGGAATAATAACAGGGTGAGGATGCAATGAGAAGTGGACATTCTGCAACCTGAGGAGGGCGCTCACCAGACCTGGTTCACCGATCTTGGGCTTGTAGACGCCAGATCAGTGAGAAATAAGTTTCTACTGTGTAAAGACCACCTAATCAATGGTTCTTTGTTACAGTTCCCTCCACTGATTCAGATATGAGGAATCAGTGCTGGATTTGGGTACTGCACTGTGTACCTTTGGAGGTACCCAGGAAAGCTGAGGAAGTTCTCTCCACTCAGCGAGTGCACAAGTTCACACCTTCATACAGTGGACACCTAGCAAACAGTAAGCCTGTTGACAAGCATATAGGACCATAGATAAGCACAGGGATGAGAGCACCACCTCTATAGCCAGAGGCTGCTCTCCAAATGCAGCTGCCCTCACCCCTGTGTGCTTAACTGCTGTATCTATAGAAATATCTAAAAAATATATAAGCATAGGACACAGAGTCCAAGCAAAAGGAAGGGACTCAGGTATGGTCCTGAGAGAGCCTGTGACAGAGCTGGGACCTGGATGGACCTGAACCAGAGACATTCTGGAGGCCTTGCTGACAATCTCCTGCCTGTAGGTACCCCCATCAATTTTACCAACCTTTGCCCCTTTTGCTTACAAACCAGGGTTGAGCAGAAAACTTCTGGTCTTTTTTGAAGGATCTCAGATACCTTGCATGTTTCTTTATTGGTAAACACTAGAATGTGCAACCAGCCCTGGAGATGACTCTTACAACAAGGCACACACAGATACACACAAACACAAACACACACACAGATACCCACATGGCCTGAGCAGGAGGCAGCAACAGGTCCTAGCCTCCAGACTGCTCTAGAGGTAGAGTTGTCTGCCTTATAATAGGGATTCCTCAGTGATGATAAATGTGGACCCCACGTTTCCACCCCCTAATACACACACACACACACACACACACACACACACACTCTTTCACACACAAGGAACAGGCTGGCCCACAAGGTCTATAGTCATCCAAATACTTGGGCTGACAACTCACAAGATACAAACATGTTTGCCATGGTGTGCCAGGCTGAGTGATGGTGGAGGTGATGAAAAGAGAAGGACAACACACATATACACACACACACACACCTTATTCATTCACATATAGTCATGGATCACACAAATACAGACTTACAAAAACAGTTTTCACAGATTTACATACAATACCTAGAAATACACTTGGACATCTCCAGACAGATGCACATACATTTTCATATAAATGTACTTCAGCCACAAGTCCACACATACACACACAGTCATGTGTGTGCACCCACAAACACTCATAGTTCAGTCATACCAATGCCATCCTTAGTCCCCATCACTATAAGTGCTCCCCACATCTACAGGAACCTGGGGGTTGGCTGTCTATGAATCCAGAGGCTGGACTAAATTCCAGGCTGGTGAGTGAAAGGGCAGAGGGGCAACCAGAGCCTCTCTATCATCCACCTGTGTGGGGTGGTAGGTATGAGGAAACCCCGTGGATCAAAATAGCAGTCCACAGATCCTGACCTGGGATACTCTGAGAGGGTGACCTCCTGGGTCTAAAGGTGATGCCAAGAACTGGGAATGTGTGGGTTCAGGAGGAAATCTCTATGTCTCCAAACTGTACCTCTCCCCTTTGCTGAAGGCTGGGCATGCTTTGGCAGCCCCATTCAGCATAGTACCCCACAACAGTTCCCAAGAACTGCCTGTTCCTAAAAACTTCTTTCTCCTTTAAGACCTCCTCACTGAGACTCACACACCTGTTCCTCTACATATTGGGGGTCCCAATCAGACACCTAAAGGTATGTCCTCCACCAGAGGATCCTCATGCTGCATCCACCCCTGCACACAGACTAAAGACACCAGAGGTGCCCCCATACTTCCAGGCCCACAACCCCCTGACCCCCTGGAGGTAGATGCCCACCCTGGATGAGCCCACCTCTAATGTGGCAGCCCCTGCCACCATGGAGCACCTCTTCAAAAGCTACAGTCTCCCCACTCAACTTTGCTGCACCCTCCCCAGGTGTACCCTGCACCAACCTCCTCCTTCATGGTGTGCAACAGCTTCTTCCTTCTGCAGGGTCTCCAACCCCTGGGGACAAGCCAAAGACCCAGGTGAACATGAGGTGGGACCTGCCAGTGCTGTCCTCCCAAACCCTGCCTATGCCTGCTGTACTGGCAGAGTTTCCGTCAAGACACCTGCAGAGTGCTCTGGACAGAAAGGGGGGACCCTTGGGAATATTCACCTAGCAAGGATGGTGTGGTTTGCTGCTACCACTCAGGTAAACAGAGCAACCTCTGTTTAAGGTACACATTCCCTGAATTGAGACACGTGCCTATTCCTCACCTGGTAGAGGGAATTCCCCACTGTCTCCAAAGATGATGTACTCAGTCCAAGGGATACTAGAGAACAGGAGATAATTGCTAAATAGCAAACAACAAATGATGTTATGGTTTTATCTGCAATGTCCCCCAGAGCTCATGTGTTGAAAGTCTGGTACCCAATGCAGCAAGGTGGGGCTGTTAGGCAGTAATCTGATCATTAGTACTCTGACCTCATCAGTGGTTTAATCCACTGATGGATTAATCCACTGAAAACTGGATGGACTACTGGGAGCTGGGACATAGTTGGAGGAAACAGGTCATTGGGTGCCTGCTCTGAAATGCTTTGTCTTCTTCCTGACTCCTTCCTCTTTCTTTCTCTTTGCTTCCTGGCTGCCTTGAGTTGGGCAGCTTGGCTTTATCTCACCCTTACACCATATTCTGTCTTGGAGTTGGCTGATGATGAACTGAATCCTCTAAAATCATCGGACAAAATAAATCTTTCCTCTTCTAAGTTATTTGTGTCAATTATATTGGTCACAGCTACAAATAGCTAACACAAATACTAATGAAAACATTCTTCTTATTATTATTAGTAGTAATACTACTACTACTACTACTACCACCACCACCATCACCATAGACTGAGGATGTGCTATGTTCTGGGAACTGTGTTGATGTTGCATGACCCTACTGAACCCACCCTATGGTCCTTACGTTATAGGTGAAGAAAACCAGAAATGGGATATTTCAAGTGCACACAGAAAACAAGCAGAAGCTCAAATTCTGACCTTGGGTCCCAGTAAATTGTCTTGCTTAGCTGCACCCCTAACTCAATTGGGGTGCTTTAGAAAAGTAGGGTGCCTAAGTCTTACTCTATGATCCACTTTTCAAAACCCATGCTTTTTTTTTTTTTCTGTGCCAAACATCTGGAGACTTGGAAGTTGACTTGCAAAATACCTTGATATTTTGGAAACTCTCCTCCAAGATAAAGGACTCAATTGGTTTCATCTCTACAGATACAGGAAAGTAGCAAATGGTGGGCCAGGGACTGCTAGGTCCTGAATGCAGAGCCAGGTGCCACCCTCTACAGTTGGACCATTCACCATGAGCGCACCATCACCTAAGATATGCTTGGAAAGAGTTGGGAAATTTTTCCTGGAGACCAAAGCCTCCCTCAGGATATGAGGATTCCATCATCTGATCCATGCTGTTCTGGCAGGGACTCATACCTTCATCAAAGAACAATAGTGCAGTAGCTTAACCATAAGAGGATTCTTCTTCCTGCAATATTCCTTCAGCATCATCTACTGAGAAAGTCCACATTGTGCACAAAGTAAATTAGAAATGGTTTTAAAACCAGGCTATTATGGAGGAGCAAACACTGAATGAAGGAAATAAATAAGATCAGAGCCAAAATTAGTGATCTTGAGAATAAAAAATAATAGTACAGAGGATCAATGAAACAGTTATTTCTTGGAAAAAATAAATACGATTGGTAAGTCACTATGCAAACATAAACAAGAGAAAAAGAGAAAAGTCACATTTATAAAATTAAAAATGAAAAAGGAAAAATCACCATAGATATCACAAATTCCAGCAGATCATTAGAAACTATTTTGAAAGCTTGTACTCCAATGTAATGGAAAACCTAGAATAAATGGAGACATTAGTAGATAACTATGATCTGCCAAAATTGAATCAAGAGGAAATAGAAAAAGTAAACAGATCAGTAACTTGTAATGAGATAGAGGTAGTAATAAAAAGCCTTCCAACAAAGGAAAAACCAAGCCTGGATGGGCTGCTAGCCAAGTTCTTAAAAACAATCTTTAAAGAAGCACTAAAGAGGGCTGGGGTTGTGGCTCAGTGGCAGAGCGCTCACCTGGCATGCATGAGGCAGTGGGTTTGATTCTTAGCACTACATATAAATAAATGAATAAAATAAAGGTCTACTGACATCTAAAATACATATAAAAAAGAAGCATTACAGACAAAACTCCTTAAATTACTCCATGAAATAATAGGGGATGGAACACTTTCCAAATTTATTAAGCCAGTGTTGCACCCATACCAGGTAAGGACACATGAAGAAAAAAAGATAAACTGTACTTCAATATTCCAAAGGCCTTAGATGCACAAATATGGGATGTATGTTTTCTCTCAAATGCAGAAGACAGAGAAGAAAAGAGAAAAGGAAAGTGGGATGGATCTCGTGGAAATCAAAAAGATCAGGAAGGGTCTGGGGTACTGTGGAGTGATACTAGCCAAATTCTATTATTATATTGCTTAGAGGTAAAGAGAAGAGGAACAATCTAATGTCTGTTCCCTTTCTTCCATTCTCAAATATGTGAGTGCTTTCTCCTTGTTGAAAGTGAAAATTTTCTATTAACTTGAGCAATTCTTGAGCCTCTTGTAGCCTTCATTTCTTGTCCTTTCTTTCTTTGCTCATCATTGATAGTGACATCTTATATTACAGAACAGAGTTTGTACACTGAGTACTTAAAACCAACCACTTACATTCTGTAATTCATATGATGCTGTATGTGCTTCACCTATATAGGTACCCTCTGTCCATTTGTCAGTTCATCTTCAGTTCTCATGCTGTTTCCTGTGAGTTGCAGTTGCTCACTGCAGCATGCCTATCAGTTTACTTGGATTTTAAAGAAAAAAGTCTTCACATGCATTAAGGCATTCAATCAAAATTGTCTTACTTAACAGCCAATACAGAATATTCCATCCATGAATGAGTAAATACACTTTTTTCTCAGAAGTACATGGATCCTTCTGTAAAATAGACTATATGTTATGTCACAAAGCAACTCATAGTAAATACAAAAAAACAGAGATACTACCTTCTATCTATCAGATCATAATGGAATGAAGTTAGAAATCAATGACAAAATAAGCAAACTACTCTAACATCTGGAAACTAAATTGATATGCTATTGAATGATGCACGAATAGCAGAGGATATAAGGGAGAAGATAAAAAATTCTTAAGAGGTAAATGAAAACAATGATACAACTTATCAAAACTCTCTGGGATTCTAAGAAAGCATTACTAAGAGGAAAATTCATTGCATGCAGCATATTCAATAAAAGAATAAAAAGTCAACAAATCAATGACCTAATATTACATCTCAAAGTCCTATGAAAAGAACATATCACCAAAAACAGTAGAAGACAGGTAATAATTAAAATCAAAGCTGAAATCAATAAAATTCAAACAAAACAAACAATTAAAAAATTGACAAGTTTTTTTGAAGAAGTTAGCAAAATTGATCAGCCCTTAGCCACACTAACAGGAGGAAAGAGAAAACTCAAATTACTAAAATTCATGAGGAAAAAGGAAATATGACAGACACCACTGAAATACAAAATATAAGTAGAAGCTATTTTGAAAATCTATCCTCCAAAAAAATAGAAAATCTCGAAGACATCACAAATTTCTAGCAACATATGATCCTCCCGAACTCAATCAGGAGGACATACACAATTTAAATAGATAAATTTAAAGCAATAAGTTAAAAGAAGCCATCAAATCCTCCCAACCAAGAAAAGTCCAGTACCAGACAGTTTCTTAGCCAAATTATATAATACCTTCAAAAAAGAACTAATACCAACACTCCTCAAAGTACTCCATGAAATAGAAAAGGAGGGAACCCTTCCAAACTCATTCTATGAAGCCAGTATCATCCTGATACCAAAATTAGACGCATCAAGGAAAGAAAACTTCAGAATATCCCTGATAAGTATTGATGCAAACATCCTTAACAGAAGTTTGGCAAACAGCATAGAAAAACATATTTTAAAAAGTTAGTACACCATGATCAAATGGGGTTCCTCCCAGAGATGTAAGGTTGGTTCAACATCCAGCAATCAATAAATGTAATTCATCACATCAATGGACTTAAAGCTAAGAATCATATAATTATGTCAATTGATGCAGAAAAAGCATGTGATAAAACACACCCCTTCATGCTCAAAACACAAGAGAAAATATGAATAGTAGGATCATTGCTTAACATTGTAAAGGCTATCAATGCTAAGCCCATAACCAACATCATTCTAAATGGAGAAAATGAAAGCATTCCCTCTATAATATGGAACAAGGCAGGGATGCCCTCTTTCATCACTTCTATTCAACATTGTCCTTGAACTCTAGCCAGAGCAATTAGACAGACCAAAAAGAAATGAAAGAGATATGAACAGGAAAAGAAGAACTCAAGCTGTCACTATTTGCTGATGACATGATTCTATATTTAAAGGATCCAAAAAACTCCACCAGAAAACTTCTAAACTAATAAATGAATTCAGCAAAGTAGCAGGATATATAATCAAAATGCATAAATCGAATGAATTTCTATTCACAATTGAAGAATTCTCTGAAAGAGAAATTAGGAAAACTACTCTATTCACGATAGCCACAAAAAAAATACGTGGGAATCAATCTAACAAAAGAGGGGAAAGATCTCTACAATGAAAACCACAGAATACTAAAGAAAGAAATTAAAGAGAATCTTAGAAGGTGGAAAGATCTCTCATGTTCTTGGAAAGGGAGAATATTGTCAAAATGGTCATACTACCAAAAGTGGTATACATATGTGATGCAATTCCAATTAAAATTCCAAAACCATACCTTGTAGAAGAAATAAAGCAGTCATGAAATTCATTTGGAATAATCAGAGACCCAGAATAGCCAAAATAAACTTTTGCAGGAAGAGTGAAGCAGGAGGTATCTCAATATGAGACTTTATACTAGAGAGCACTAGCAACAAAAACAGCTTTGCATTGACACCAAAAATAGACTAATGTTACAGAATAGAAGACACAGAGACAACCTCACATAAATACAGTTATCTCATAGTAGACAAATGTGCCAAAAATATTCACTAGAGAAAAGATAGCCTCTTCGACAAATGGTGCTGGTAAAACTGGAAATCAACAAGCAGTAAAATTAAATTAAACCCCTATATCTCACCCTGCACAAAACTCAGCTCCAAATGGATCAAGTTCTAGGAATTAGACCAGAGACCCTGCACCAAATAAAAGACAAAATAGGCTCAAATCATCACCATGCTGTCTTTGGACCAGATTTTCTTAACAAGACTACCAGAGCACAAGAAATGAAAGCAAGAATCAATAAATTGGATGGATTCAAATAAAAAGCTTCTTCTCAGCAAAGGAAACAATCAATAATGTGAAAAGAGAGCCTACAGTGTGGGAGAAAATATTTTCCACATGCATGTCAGATAAAGCACTAATCTCCAAAGTTTATAAAGAACTTAAAAAACTTTACACCCAAATAAAATAACCCAATCAATAAATTGATGAAGGAACTGGGCAGACACTTCACAAAGGAGGTATACAAGCGATCAACAAATATAAAAAAAGTGTTCAAGATCTCTAGTAATTAGAGAAATGCAATCAAAATCACCCTAAGATTTCATCTTACTCCAATTAGAATGGCTATTGCTTGAACACAAGCAATAATAGGTGTTGTTGAGGATGTGGGGAAAAAGGCACACTCATACATTGCTGGTGGAGTTGCAAATCAGTGCAGCCACTCTAGAAAACAGTATGGAGATTCCTCAGAAAACCTGGAATGGACCCCACCATTTGACCCCAATTATCCCACTCCTTGGTTTAAACCCCAAATCAGCATACTACAGTGATGCATGCACATCGATGTTTATAGAATCTGAATTTACAAGACCTAGATTTTGGAACCAACCTAGATGCCTTTCAATAGTCAAATGGATAAAAATGGTGGTATTTATACACAATGGAATATTATTCAGCCATAATTAAAAATAAATTTATGGCATTTGCAGGTAAATGAATGGAGTTGGAGAATATTATGCTCAGTGAAATAAGCCATTCTCAAAAATCCTAAGGCCAAATGTTTTCTCTGATAAGTGGATGCTGATACATAACAGGAATGGGTGAGAGAGGGTAAGGGAAGAATGGAGGAGCATTGGATTGCATAGAGGGAAAAGAGGGGAAGGAAGGGGGCAAGGAAGAAAAGATAATGGAGTGAGACAAATATCATTACCGTATGTGCATGTATGATTATATGAATGGTGTGAATCTCTAGTATGTACAACCATATAAATGAATATGTGTTCCCATTTGTGTACAATGAATCAAAATGCATTCTGTAAAAATAAAAAAATGGTCTTTCACACTGATCAAAACCCTGACCACTTCTGTTGCTGCCTCTTATTCCTGAAGTTCAGTGCTTCCCTCTTGTGTCATTTCATTTCAGCCTGGAGAAGTTTCTTCCACAGATTTTGCCAGCAGGTAGTCTGGTGTTGCAAAAGTTTACTTTTATTTGCATTAACCTTTGTGTTCGTTTTTGTTTGGTCCTCAATGAGGCCCCAAGTTGATCTTTTATCTCAGCACTTCAAGGTCTTATTGCAATCTACTCTGGTCATCATGTTTTCAGATGAGAAGTCACAGGCCCCCAAATCCATTTGTCCCTATATCAAGCTAGTAGTTTTCTCTGTTTTCAAGAGTTTTCTTCCTCTTGGTTTTCTGTGGACTGAGTGCATGTGAGAATGAGGCTTCTGAAGCTTCCTGTATCTGGGTTTTATGCATTTGTGGAGTTTGCAGCCATTCTCTCTCCCAGGAAGCACATTGCCCAACACCTTTTGCTCCTTTAAGGTACTATTATGTACCACTGAAAAGGTACAATGTTCACTACTGTCTCTCACATCTCTGACATTCTTTCATTTTCATTCAATCTTTTATCTTGTCCTTAGTTTGTCAGATACTTTCATACTGTTGGTCTTCAGGTTCTCTGAAACTTTTCCTGTACTGAGGAGTTCTTCTTTTCATTAGAAGAGTTTGGCTCTTCAGGAATGGTTATAATGGAGGCTTCCTATGATGAGTTCTTTACGTGGGTCACTTTGGGTTTGAAGGGTTGCCAGATTGTACTCATCCTCTGTGTGTTTGGTGTGTAACTGTGCATGGTGTCCTGGATAGGTGGATTATGGTATGGTGAGATTCTCTTTCCTATTAAAACACAGTCAAGATTGAACATGTGTGCCTTGCCTTCAGGTGACCTCTGTTGCACTCAGTGCAGATCTTAGGCCCTTACTGTGTGCTCATGTCCCCATGGCTCCCCCGTCACTCAGGCACTGATGTGTGATTGAGTGGTGGTTCATGGCATAGTTCAGTTCTCAAAGCCTTCACTCTGCTTACTTGGGTGTGATCTGTGCATGTGCAGCTTAGGGTACTTCTGAGAATTGTGTTGGTTCACAACAGACTTAACTCATTCCCTCTCCAGCTCACTGCTCCCCAGGATTCTAGTCCCATTTTCACCTCCTAAAGGCCCCTATTTCATGTTCCTCTCAAGTTTTTCAACCCGCTGAGGTGTTGTGCATTTCCACATGACCAACTCGACTCTTAGGCACAACAGCAACAGAGAAGAAATGAAATGAAAGAAAACCTGCAGAGGAAATTTTCTCACACCCTTCAGATAACAGAACTTTCTACCAGTTCCTTTGCTTGGAGAGAGAGGCAATTTCTCAGTGTTAGGTCCTTCTGCTACTGTTGGGGCTGCAGGATAATTTTATAACTGTGGAAAGAAAAAGAAATCAAATAGGGTGACCCTTCACTCCTCAACATGCAAGACCACTTCCCACTTGTCTGGATAGAAACAGGGCATTGGTTCCTTGAGTTTCTTTTTTCAGTAGCAACTGGATTTCAACTACCTTGGAGGGAGCTGAGATACAGAGGAAAAAAGTCTCCATAAGTAAGACCCATTATGGAATGTCATTCAACTCAGTCCACCATCTACTTCAGATTATTTACTTCTTAGTGTTTTGGTTCTCTGTTTAGAGTTCTAGTTTACTCTGTGTGAGACAAGTTGTCTGGGGGTTTCCATCTTGGCCCAACCAAAGTCTGTGGCTACTCCAAGAACAAATGAATTCACATTGTCACATATGGGAGGGTTTCCTGCCTTTTCAGGGCTGAATACTGTGCCACTGGGTGCATATGAAACTCTCTTCTGTCCATTTCTCTGATCAATAGAATTTTGGTTGTTTCCACATCTGTCTCTTATGGGTAGTGCTGTAGTGAACACGGAAGTGCAGATATCATTCACTCTTATTCCAAAACTTTTGAGATGTGCCCGGAAGCAAAATTGGTGGATCATGCTAGAATAAAAAGCCAAACACAGAAGGAAAATACTGCATGGTTCTCCTTATGTAATTCAATTAAGAAAAATGTTGAACTTTGCTAGTTTGTGCACTCTCCATCCTACTCATATAGAAATGTAAATATAATGAAGATATGTCCCTATCACTATGCATGTTCACCAAAGTTTTTCTTATCAAATATGGTATCTAAGGCTATACATTCTTTATTCTGTATTTTGCATTCTGCTTAATGTAGTGAGAGACTAGGAATTGTAGGAATGCCTTGACTTTTGAAAATGGAAGTCATTGGTAGAATGAGGAAAGGTAAAGTGAACTTTCCTCTGTTCTGGGTGCATGGACTCCACTTGAAACATGTAGCCAGAAAAGTGAGAATGGGGAGGTCGAGGTAGGTGTTCATACTGGCATGAGTGCCACACCTTTGAAATAGCTCATTCAGACGAGGGAACAGAGCATTACATTTGGAATCAAACTTGATGGTTCACCTTGGAGTTTTTGTAATGTCATGTTGGTACAAGAGCAATATATTTTCTGTAGAAACTACACTTCAGACTTTTTTTTTTTTTTTTTTTTTTTTTTTTTTTACTTTCTCCATGTTACCAATATGTTGCACAACCACCACTCAGGATGCTGGGCAGAGGCAGTGAGTTACAGCTCAGAGTCAGCCACACAGTCATCAGGAGAAAGAATGGTTGCTACTTTGCACTCTGCTTCTCAGGTAAGGAGTCTGGTGCCTAGTGTATTAAACATATTTTCCACTAGAGGTCTGTTATATTTTTGAGAGTTCACCCCATCTTTAGTGAAGTAGTACCTGTATTGTTTTTAAGCACTTTTCTGTTCTCTCTCCCATTTATTTCACCTAAGAAACCAAGTTTAATCAGGAGGAGACAGAGGCTTACAAAGATGATGTGGCCAGTTCCCCACAATTCCACATTGCCACAGGAAATTCTAGGATTTGAACACCAGAAACCCTAGTGTTCACCTTCACTACCTTCAGCACCCTCAAGTTGTGTGCAGAAACAGCTGCTCATGGAAGCTCTGATCTTGCAAACACCACTCAGCTCTGCAAGGAATCCTGCCCTTCCTCCATCCAGTCCCCCAAGAACAGAGGCTGTGCTCCAGTAAGGCATCTGCCTGTTTCTGAAAGTCTAGTCCAGGTCTTGGGTGGAATATCTTTCTGCAAAACCAGGTAGTTGCTTGGAATAAATCCTCTCTTCTTGCTCAGCCTGGTGAGACCCCCTTCCAGCCATTTCAACCGGTTAAAGAGCTGCACAGGGAGAAGGGGCAGCATAGGATAGAGAGGAACTCATACTTTGTTGTTTGGGGTAGGAGAATGTTGGGGGAAACTCCCAGGAGCACGCTGATCCTTACTCCTAAGTTGCCTTAAACGTAGTAGCCAGTTCTCACCCCAGGTGCTCCCTGCTCTCTTCACATTTGGACATAGAAAACAAGTTTACAAATAAAATCTCTGCCCTCACTATTAAGACAAAAAGGAACAATGACTGGGAGATGGGACCAGCTTCCCAGTGATTTTGGACTGTGAATTCTCTAGCATGTCCTAGAAGGGAACTTCTCTTTTCCCATCTTCTGCTGCATGGAGAGGAATCCTGGATCTCATCCAGAACCTGAATCATGCCTGACCTCTGAGTCAGCTGACTGCCAGGTATTATTGATTGGGAATTCTGAACTGAGTCTAAGGGTTCCTGGGGCCTAGGAGTGACTGAGCTTTTATTTTCTAAGAGCAAAGACATGCATACCCTTTATTGTTTTTTTTTATTATAGAAACCATTGGTTTTTGATGTAGATATTTAGAAAAAAAGTACAAAATGGAGAAAAGTAAAAACTATCCATAATTACATCACCAAGGGGTCATCACCAAGGAAATTTCTGTGTATCTTCCAGTGTTGTTTTTCTCTCCCCTATGATACCACAGGAAAAGGGGAGGAGCCTCTTATGTAATTTAAAAAAGCCTTTCACAAGGTGTGATTCAATTTGAAAGGAAAAGGAGCATTTGGGGAGAAGCATTCACCTTTTAAGATCTCATTTAATGTGTGATTTAGAAACCTAAAGTGGTAACCCTATGAAATCAGAATTTAATATTAAATTAGGGAGGGGGATGGAAATAGGAAAGACAGTAGAATGAGTTGGACATACCATTCCTATGTTCATATATGAACACATGACCAGTGTAACTCCACATCCTATACAACCAAAAGAGTGGGACTCTAATTAGAATAAGTTAAATTCCATGTATGTTTAATATGTCAAAATACAATCTACTGTTGTGTATATCTTTAAAAACAAACAAAATTTAATATTATATTAAATAGGAATATAACCTGACACTTCCTTGTAGGGATATAGTGTTATTCTGATGCATTATAACAATAATTTTAAAATGGGAGTCTCACATTAATAACTAGAATTCACAAATGCATTCCTACAGGATGAAAAAGAATCTTAATGTCATGTGATCACTGCTGGGATCTGTCATGAGCTTCCAGGTTCATAAATCCTTTGTTTCATTCCACTAAATGGAAAAGAAGATGCTGAGCCCTAAGACACTGGCTAAATAAAACTTCAATTTCTTTAGAGATGAGAAAAAACACTGATGGTTGCAGAAGTCTCTGAAGAAACTGCATTAAAAAATGTATTTTTGAAACCTAAAGTGGGAAAGAAAAATACTTCCACATTGTTTCATACAGCATAAATTTCAGTATATAATTTCTTCTAACATTGTCAATTTCCCAACAGTATTCTTTGAACATATTTCCCAGGGAGACCAAAAATTGTTGGGGTAAATGTATATCAATTGTTTACCAAAAGTGTTTAATTGACCAGGAATCATCCAGCATCAGGCCTGCTCAGTCTACTCTGTTCTGGGCCATTTTTTTCTTCCATGTTTTTTAAGACGGTACCACTTTTGGTGGGTATGGGTCGGGTGATTCATAGAATGTGCCTCAGTTTGTATTTGTCTCATGTGAATCTCATGAATAGACTGGCATTAGGGACATTTGAAAAGAACAGTGCAGAGGTGAAGTGCCCTCATGTCTTTTCATTACTGGGCCAGGAGTTTTGAGAGAGCCAGGTGACCCTGCTGGTGACCTTCCTCACTCAGTTCAGGTCATGAGTGTTAGGCTGCATTACTGTAAATTTACTCCTCCTGCTTCTCCATAGTCTGCTCTTTAGAAGCATCTACTAAGTTTAGCACACCCTCCTGTGAACATAGAGGAGGAAGCTCCATCTTCTGAAGAGGGGAGTCTATTTTGGGGAAATCTAAAAAAAATTTCTGTCTCTTCTGCACCCTTCTTTGTTTATTCATTCATTTATATCAGCATTAATTCGTTCATGTTTATTTCATACACTGTTATAACCCAAGGCTGAGTTATTAAGAAATATTCATAAATAACAAAACTGAATGCATTTAAACATTTCAGCAGCTCTCTGAAGTTGATGCTATTATGATGCCCACTTTAAAGGTGAGGACAATGGCAGAGGCTGATTTGAATTTATTTAGGTCATGCATTCACTTCTAAAACTAAAAACTTCATTGTTTACTTTAAAATGTAATATTAAAATCTACCTTCAAAATAACTGAATCTTTCATGGGCGAATTTCTGAGGAATTATCAACATTGGCAAATCAGTTAAAATAGATTCTTAAATTCATAGGAAGACAAATGATAATCAGGAGCAGTGTTAGCCATTCATAGAGTAACCTTTAAAAATATATTGTATATGTCAAGCAAGACTTGTCTCCCCTAGAGGACAGAGACCCTGGGCTTCATTTATTCAGAGCTCTACTCACATGGATCCTTTGTTCCACTTCATAGCAACATAACAGGAAGACAAAGGTTTCCATCTTCTACCCTCCTGCTAGGCCTCAGGCTGAAATTTTCACATGAAAAGGCAGTGGAGAATTGGCTTTATAGAATTCCATTCCTCCAGCTGTTCAGCAGAAATTGCAGTCCTCAGAGTCAATTTAAGTGGAATTATAATTTAAGTGGAATTATAGCTGAATACTCCTTTTTTCTTTTCATAGGCAAAAACACTTCTCAGAATTGTGCAAATGAAATAAATGTTATGGCATATACTAGGCATCTTACATTCTTAAAATATATCTGATGATTATGCATTTTGGTTTCAAACACTAATTTTGAAGAAACATACAAAGGTATGTCACATTATTTATGAATTTAAAACATCAGCAGGTTACTATTAAGCAGTTCTCAAGTTGTTTTGGCTGATACCATCTTTTGAGAATATTTTGGAGAATCACAATTTCACAAAATGTACCTTCCAGAAACTCTTGCTGTTTTTAAATACCATTCCATGGAGTTCCTAGAACTACCTAAAAAGTGTCACTAACTTTCCAATAAAGAAGTCTCCATACTGTAAAAAACATATTTTTCATTCCCATAATCTTAAAGGTTTGCAAGACAAAGGATCCAAGCCTCTCAAATGGAAGATGTCAAAATACACATTCAATAAAGCCAATTCTTTTGCTGTTATATTGTTTTTTTTATTTTTTTTATTTTTTTATTGTAAACAAATGGGATACATGTTGTTTCTCTGTTTGTACATGGCGTAAAGGCATACCATTTGTGCAATCATAAATCTACATAGAGTAATGTTGTTTGATTCATTCTGTTATTTTTCCCTTCCCCCCACCTCCCACCCCTCTTTACCCTCTATACAGTACTTCCTTCCTCCATACTTGCCCCCCTCCCTAACCCTAACTCTAACCCTAACACTAACCCATCCCTCCCCCCCCTTTTGTGTCATCCTCCACTTATTAGTGATATCATTCGTCCTTTGGCTTTTTGAGATTGGCTTATCTCACTTAGCATGATATTCTCCAATTTCATCCATTTGCCTGCAAATGCCATAATTTTATCATTCTTTATGGCTGAGTAATATTCCATTGTATTTATATACCACAGTTTCTTTATCCACTCATTAATTGAAGGGCATCTAGGTTGGTTCCACAGTCTGGCTATTGTGAATTGAGCAGCTATGAACATTGATGTGGCTGTATCTCTGTAGTATGCAGATTTTAAGTCCTTTGGTATAGGCCAAGGAGTGGGATAGCTGGGTCAAATGGAGGGTCCATTCCAAGTTTTCTAAGGAATCTCCACACTGCTTTCCAGAGTGGCTGCACTAATTTGCAGCCCCACCAGCAGTGTATGAGTGTACCTTTCTCCCCACATCCTCGCCAACACCTGTTGTTGCTCGTATTCTTGATAATCGCCATTCTAATTGGGGTGAGATGGAATCTTAGGGTGGTTTTGATTTGCATTTCTCTTATTACTAGAGATGTTGTGTTATATTGTTATAAAAAATAATTCATAAATATTTTTTAGCAGCTTTTGGCATAATTTTTGTCCCTAGGAATCTGAAATGAAAAAGAAATACAAACTTTTTCTAACAGTGCTGTTAATTGGTCATTCCTTGGAGAAAATCCTCATTACCTAAAAGGAAAAAGCTAAATAGGTTGACATTTCTCACAATCACAAAGCCATTTTACTTGCTACTCTGATGGGCAGAAGGAATACATGTGGTTTTCCATTTGCGTATCAGGAAACAGTAGGGAACACCACAGGCGTGACAGTTGGGCACTTAAATTCAGGGAAGAGTGGGTGAGGACATCTGCACAGGGCATGGAAATCATAGCTATCTCACTGTAGAAAGATGTGGCCTCTTGAGCTGGAATCCAGCTAGCTCCACTCCTGTACTTTAGCACAATTATCTTTTTTCCAAGATGGTAATATTAGCAAACATTTTGATAAATTTCTGATCATTTTGTTCCAATTCTTGTTACAATTAATTGTACTTCAGCTAATTTGTTAAAGTTTATTGTACTCGTAGTCAAATATCATGTACAAGGTGCCTTCAAACTCATTCTATTATTTAGAAACCTCTAAAAACTGTTAAATTTTCATATGAAAAATGTATTTAATTATGAATTACTGTTACTGTCATTGGATAGAGTTCTCACATTAGTGAAAAGAGCACTAGACTAGAATCAAGATGATGGCCTACAAGGCTGCTCTATCTATTCTCTGCTTTGTTCCCAGTCTCCTCCTTCTACCCCTGCTGCTGCTGCTGCTGCTGCTCCTCCTCCCCTCCTCCTCCTCCTTCTTCATTGTGTTGCAGATCAAACATAGGGCCTCACATAAGCTAGGCAAGTACTGTACCACAATGCTACATCACCAACCCCTTTCATTTTGTTTTGGAAAACTGTCTTGCTAAGTTGCCCAAGTTAGACTCCAATTTGTGATCCTGAGTCTACTGAACAACTGGGATTACAGGTGTCAAACACTGCAAAAAAACAAACTTCTTTTTTCATTTTATTTTTGGAAAAAGGAAATAAGCATATTATTGTGGGAGAGGCAAAAATATGCATAAGCTCTTAGGGGAGTGGCTGACCCATGTAAGAGATCAATAAGTGTTAAATATTATTACCATTATTATTTATCTGAGTGGCTTTCCTTAGAAGTTCTTTGATGTCATTGACAGTCAGAATGAATACTCCATAGGTTTCCACATAAATCTTTTGGTTCTGTCCATCAGATTCTGAAATTGTGACTGTCAGTAAGTGTAAATGTGCCCCAAGCATACACCACCTTCATGTATTTAATTCAGAAGTCCAAGAATGATGAGCCATTTCCCTTTTCATTCATGAGCTAAAGTTTTCTCTAATGTCTAAGGTTAAATATCCTTTCCCATGTTTTTATTCATTCATGTATCCATTTGAAAGGAATTTATTCCTAAATAGTAAGTATTATGCATCTATAGATTCTATTCTGTAAAGTGTAATCTAGAGGGAAACCTGAAGCATGCACACACATATCTAATTTAATGTAAAAGTAAAAAGGAATATGGGTTAGAAATGAAAGACAAAGCACACTTTCTTTCAGATTGGAGAATCACTGTTATTCAGAACTCATATCACATGCTCATATAGATGAGAGATGCTAGTGAGGATATAATAAAAATGGGAGCCACTATTCTTGTGTTTAAGTTAACTTGAAGAAGAAAAAATTAAAACCACTAGTGAGTTCAGTCTATATTCCAGCAATATCACTATGTCTGACCTTCAGACATTCAGTTGAACAAAATACCCCAAAGAATATTTGTGAAAAAAAATAATAACTATCAAAAACAAGACAGGCAATCAAATATACCATACACCACTGGATAAGGGTGCTTCAAGCTGAAGAAAGAAAGCAACATGCACTGCCTTATCTCTGTGAGGAAGAAAGTCTGTGTGAATGGGCATGTTGTTTTGGCTTT